>NW_027666325.1:0-94670 GCF_963455335.1 Martes martes
AAATAAATAAAATCTTTAAGTAAATAAATAAAATACAAATGAAAGCAAACTCAGATATTTTCCATCAGTTCGGCAAAGAGTGATCAAAACGTTTGAGAACACACTTGATGAGGATTCAAGGGAAAAGGTGCCTTTGTAAATCGGAGGGGAATATAACTTGGTATGATCCCTTTCAGGGCAAATAGTCAATATGTACCGGGATGCAAAATACAAATCCTCTTTGACCTAGCAAGTCTACTTTGAGAAATGTATACCGTAGGTATATTGTATAAATGCCAATTGATATATTCCATATATGCATTTTGTATCATATATTCAGTACGTGTATTTATTTCCATTCATATTTATCCAATGGGTTAGAGTCCCAACATCTGCAAATGGGTTTTGAAAGTACTCAGGAAACCGTCTAACACCAGCAATAAGAGACTGGCTCCATTAGTGAAATTCACCGTAGAACTCTGCACAGCTGCCACAGAACAAAAGAAAACTTTATGAGTGAATGCAGAAAAATCTACAAGTTATGATGTCAAATGAAAACAATTAAGATGCTGAATGTCGGGTACAATATGCTATTTTTGGTATCTTTAAAGATTTCTTTATTTATTTGAGAGAGAGAGAGAGAGAGAGCAGGCATGTGAGTGTGGGCAGGGGTCTGAAGAGGGAGAAGCAGGCTCCCCACTGAGTGTGGAGTCTGACATGGGGCTCGATCCCATGACCCTGAGATCATGACGTGAGCTGAAACCAAGAGTGCGACGTCCAACCGACTAAGCTGCCCAGGCGCCCCTATCACTTTTAAAAAAGTGATAAAAAGGTGATAGAGACAGACATACTCACACATTCATGCTTACATAAACACAAAATCTTACTAGAAGGAGACACACGTGAAACTGGTAATGGGGATTGCCTTTGGGGCGATGGAAGCAGGAGACTAGTATCGAAGGGATGGGGATACACACCGTGTTTTTGTACTGTTTGCATTCTTTTTCTTTTTCTTTTCCTTTTCTTTGCTTTTTTTTTTTCCAGTGTTTGGTTATTTTATTTCCAATATTAAAATAAAGTTACTTTTCCTATCCTGACCCCTTCCGTTCTCTGCTGAAGTGCCACTTGTTCAGCAAGGCCTTCCTGGACCACCCTATCCATGTGAGTCCCCCCTATTTTGTCTCTCGCCCACCAGAGCAGCTCCACATTTAAGTACTTTAAATCCTGGGGTTCCAAGGAAGATTAATTCAAAAAAGACCCCCCCTGCTTCACCCGGGCACCCCATCTGAATAATGCCCTGGTCACTGTCACTCCGTAGTCCTTGTCCTGCTTCTTTTTTAATGCAATTATCACCACCTGGCATATCATGTATTTTTTTATTTGCTTATAATTGGCTTTCCCGCATTAGAATGTCAGGTCCGGAAGAGCAGGAATCCTCCCCGTTTTGTTCACAGCTGTATCCCTTGTGGCTAGAACAATGCTTGGCATCACAGATATTTGATAAATATTTGTTTAATGAATGGTTCTGCTGGTAAGGGGAAACAAATAAATAAAAAGATGTTTAAAGGCCACCGATCTGGGGGGAATAAAAAATATCAAAAGCCACGAGCTTAGTACTGGGTCTACAATCCAGTTAGGCCAACCCCATGCCCCCATCCAGTTTGTGCTGATGTTGGTTTGCTAAGCAAATGGCCTGGGGCAGCATGGCACAGCACCCAGTGGTGGGGAGAAAACGAGGGAGACAGCAGGAAAAGCCCAGAAGGTGTGGCCCCATGGAAGAAACAACCCTAAAGAACACAGTGGTAAGAGAGTCTTTAGCAAACCCCGAGAGGACGCAACATCCTATCCAGGACCCCCACTTTCAAGGAGGGTCGGAGCTGGAGGGAGAAGAGGAACAAGGAAAATCAAAACAAATCCTTGGGCCTTTGTATCAACCTTGATGACAGTGAGTTGCAGCTTCCGAAGGACAACGTACAAGGTGTCAGAGCCGACACTGCCAAGGGAAGGCATGAATGAATCACGACCTTACTTAAACCCTCAGCGACCTGGCTCAAGACAGGAAAGCCATGAGTCAGCAGGCCACTCACCGGCAGTGAGTGAGTAAGGGAAGGGGTCTGGGCAGCAGCTGCCAGGAGAGCAGCCTGGGGAGTGTTCCGGGAGGAGGGAGAGTCCAGACCCTGTAGCTCTCTGCCGGGGGTGGGTTTGGGGCGACATGATGGCCTGGCCAAGGATTCTCACTGACCGCGGAAAGAACGGTGCTCTCGGCTCCAAGCTTTAGCACCTGCCGTGGATCCTGCCGGGGCCTCCCCATACCTCAGGAAACCTCGCGTTCTCTAAATTGTACTTTTATGCCCAGCAAGCCCTCAGGCTACCTGGTTAAAAGTTTACATTAAAAAAATCCTTCCTAATTGGTGCGTTTGAACGGTGCCCTCTGCAGAGTCATCAAGGCAGGCCGCATTCATTAGCAGCAGTGCTGGTAAAATCCAGGCGGTGAAATGTCAATCACCCCCGGGGCTTCGGGAAAAAAAGCGTCTCCGGGCTTCCTCGAGCCCCATGAACATCGGCACGAGTACATCGGGGCTCCGAGCTTGCCGAGGCGTATTCTAAGCCTTTCTAAGTCTCCACCTCCGTGCTGTGGCCCTTTAGGGCCAGATTAGTCCTTGTTGTGGAGAGAAGGGGATGTCATGGGATGTTCAGAGACATCCCTGGCCTCTGCCCCACCAGACACGCATAATGCCCCGACTTGGGTGACACCAAAAATGTCCCCAGGCATTGCCAAATGTCCCCTGGCGGTGGTGCTCAGGTAAGGCGGGGCACAAAGTCGCCCCAGATCAGAAACCACTTTCTAAGCTTGTAACCACTTGGACAGTCAGAATTGGGAAGGGAAATTCACCAATTCAGAAACAAACAAACCATTTCTCAAGGGTCCGCTCTCTGGGAGGGGCTATGCTAGCATTGGATATGGTCAAAAATCAGGGGTGTGCTTGGCCCCAAGCATCTCTCTGGAAAGAGGCGGGGACCAAACCCTCTGTTCCTGCTCCATGACCTGGTTTCAAGGGCTAGGTTTTCCATCAGGAGGCAAGGCCAGGGTGAGGTCAGGTTGTTTCATGAGAAGAGAAGGGGTGGGTGAGTCCTTGAGAAACTTCCCAGGGAAGGCCTGAGAAATACTTGTTTTTAGGTCCTCATGTAAATGGATGTCACTGGCCTTGAAAAGAGCACAATGGGTGTACAGCGGTGAATCATCTAAGTTAATTACAGAGATCACTGCGGGGCCGTGCAAAGCCCAGCAGAGCTTAGCTTACAACGCAAGCTAGCAGAACAGCCACCGATGATGATGTTCACGTTAATAATTGGCACTGATAGAGCCACGCGGCGCTCCCTGCTCCGGGCCTATGCCAGGAAAAATAAAGACGCAGTCAAGAATAACACAGTAACATTGATCACACCTTCCCGTGAAAGGCAGCCACCATTTTCCCTCACTGTGGTCTTGAAGATGGACAGGTGGGCCCCGTGCCCTGGAGCTGAGACCAGCAGACAGATCTGGGGATGGGGACGAGGGGAGAGGGAAGCCCACGCCCGGGGGGGAAGGCGGGTGTTGGGCTGAGATGACGGACAGAGGCTCAGGCATGGGTCATTCCATTGCATGGAGGGTTCATGTGATGACAAAATGGCCCCAAGAACTTGGCTCTGATGGAAGGCCAGGCCCCGTAGACATGGAAACAGGACCACGTAGAGGCCATGGGTCAGCAGGGCTCTCCCGGGAGCCCTCAAAGTCTGCCAGTGTGCAATGGGTCAGGAGAACTAGGGAACACCCACACTCTTCACCAGGGTTGCTTGGGAGTAATGTCAAGCAGAGAGGCCTAGGAAGTGACTGGTGTGTCGTGGGTGGAGAGCTAAGAACGGGCAAGTCAGTTAGAGGCACAGTTCCCAAAATACGGCATGAATATCCCAGGTGGTACGGAATCAGTTCGGGGTAGCTTGGGGACACGGCTTTCCCTGGCACTGAATCACACAGAGAGACAGGGTTCCCTCTGCTGTCTTTTAGTCCTTCTGATCAGGGCGGGTGAAAGTCTTGGCTTGGTGCTAGGACCTTTCACATGGCTTCAACCTGGGGTCATCTCTCTCTGTCTCTCTCTCTCTCTTTTGTGTTTTTTTTTTTTTAATGAAAAAGGTTTTATTCTTATTTTTTTAAACGATTTTATTTATTTATTTGAGAGAGAGAGAGACAGAGATAGCAAGAGAGAACATGGGAGAGAGGGAGGAGAGGAAGAAGCAGGATCCCCGCTGAGCAGGGAGCCTGATGCGGGGCTCGATCCCAGGACCCTTGGGATCATGACCTGAACTGAAGGCAGACACTTAACTAACTGAGCCACCCAGGAGCCCCTATCTCACTGTCTTTTTGGTAAAGGAAGAAAAAACCTTGGGCTCAAGCCTTGGGCAAGCAAGGATATCTGGCCAGAATTCAATGATGTTGGCTTTTATTTTCCCTTATAAAGTCAAGTTTATCAAGGCAAAATTTACCTGCTGTAAAATTCACCTTCCTTGATGTACAGTTCTGTGAGTTTTGACAAACATATACAGTTGTATAACCACCAACGCAATCAAGAGATAGAATAGTTCCATCACCTAAAAAGCTACCCCATGCCGCTTGAGGTCAGCCCTCCAAATTCCATCCCTAGCCTCTGATCTGAAATTAATGATCTGGTTTCTGTTCCTATAGTTTTGGCATCTCTGGAAAGTCACAGAAATGGAATTATATAGTACATAGCCTTTGGAGGTTTGCTTTTGCTGTTTTTATCTTTAGTGTGGATTTATAAGGTGCGTACTGGCTTTCCATTTAAGGTAGTTCTATAAAGTGATCTTTTTCAACAAATCAACTATTTAATTTTTTTTGAGATTTTATTTATTCATTTGAGAGAGAGAGAGAGATTGAGCATAAGCAGGAGGAAGGGCAGAGGGAGAGGGAGAAGCAAGCTCCCCACTGAGCCGGAGCCAGACGCAGGGCTCCATCCCAGGACCTCGGGATCATGACCTGAGCCGAAGGCAGATGCTTAACCGACTGAGTCACCCAGATGCCCCTAAATCAACTTTTTACAAGACAGATTTGGTTTACAAACAAATATGAAGTAAGTAATTCTGCAGGTGTTGTGCAGATAGGGCACTAATCAAGAAGACTGGACCGGAAAGGTCTAAGATGTTATCCTTGCACGTTACATTAGGTTGCTGGACTCAGAGCAAAGATGCCTGACCTAGATCAGAGCAAAAGAAACAACAGTTTCCTTCATTCCCAGTCGCACAGGGCCCATGCTAGACGGTTGCCTGAGCATGTAGGGTGTTGCATTGTAGGGGAGAAACCCCAAGATTTGGGAACTGGAATCTTTTCTCCCGAACAGTAAGCATGCCTGCCCCCTGCTCTGGGGCCAGACACTATCTCCCTCTTCCAAAGCTATTTGCTGTACAAACATCCTGGCAAAGAGAACCAAGGCCCTCTCAGCACATGGAGAAATGCAGGATATCCCCAGACAATGATCTCGCAATAGAAGGATCGGCTCAAGGGACTGGAAAAGAAAACCTAGGAAGTCACAGGCTAGGGGTTCCAGAAGGAACGGAATGGCCTGGCAGACAGGACCACTGAAAGACCTCAGGTTAGCTGAGACATGATTCTAAACCCTTTCTTCCCACTGTATACTTTCCAAAGCAACCTTCCCATTAGGAGATGATCTTCATGAGTCCTCATCTGGGGTGGGGGGTGCTTTGCCCATGTGACCACACCATGCTCTCAGACGACTCTATGTCTGATTGTCCTTGACATTCAGGTTTATACATCAGACTCTGTGCTGGTTAATGTGAGTCTGTTTCACCCTCACTCTGTCCATAAACCTGAGCTTCTAATCCTGAAAGGCTGAGAAGTTCTCCAAATTTAACATGGTAAGTCGAATAATAACAAGAAGTGCCCAGAACTTATTACCTGATCTAAGCTCTTTATGTTCATAATCGAATTTAATCCTCTGGCCAGCCACATAATTGCTAGGTACATCTGTGAGTCCCATTTTATGAATGAGGAAAATAAAGCACGAAGAGAGAAAAATAACTTGGTATGTGCATATATATGGTTGAGCTGGAATCTGAACTTGATCTGGCTGAGGCCAATGTCAATCATGTAACCACCACGCATCACGGCCTCACCAGGAAAGTCCTGCTTCATGAAGCTTGGGTGGAGGCCAGCCAGTCCTTCCCCTTTGAATATAAGCCTAGGGAGTCTTTAAACCTGGACATGAAGTTCTCTCCTGTTCCTGGAGCCCTTTTCTCTCATCCACACTCATTAAAGACCTTCCAGAAAGTTCCCAGGAAACTTAAGGTCCTGATCCAGTTATTATTGTTACTTAATACATCACCCCAAGACCCAGCAGCTTAAAACAGCCATTTTTTAAAAAGATTTTATTTATTTATTTGGCAGAGACACAGAGAGAGAGGGAACACAGCAGAGGGAGTAGGAGAGGGGGAAGCAGGCCTCCCGTGGAGCAGGAAGCCCGATGTGGGGCTCGATCCCAGGACCCCGGGATCATGACCTCAGCTGAAGGCAGACGCTTAACGACTGAGCCACCCAGGTGCTCCTAAAACAGCCATTTTCTTCTGCTCACAGAAGGGGGTCTGGGACTGGGAAGGGGCTCAGTTAGAGCATTCTCACTTGGGGTCTTTCATGAAGTTGCAATTAATTCTCAGCTGGCATTGGGAACACGTAGAGACTGGAGTGTGCGGGACGTCCAAAGGGGCTCACCCATGTGGTTGATAGCTCAGCTTGGCTGTCAGTCCCACCTATCTGGCATCTACACACGCCTACCCAACACGGCGGTCTCGGGAGAGCCAAACTTTATGTGTCTGGCTTTCCGCAGGGCAAAAGTCCCAAGAACCAACAGGAAGCTGTGAGGTCTTCTCTGACCTAGCCTCAGAGGTCACATGGTCATATTCCATCAGAGGACACCATCCCAGGTGTGACTAGATTCAAAGGAACTCATCTGGGTCCCTGCTTTGAAACGGGCATGAGTCCCAACCAGATTTCCTCTTCCTGGTCCAAATCAGTAGCACGGGCCTTCTTTTGAACTTTTAGACAAGAGAGCCCAAGGTGACACAGAATTGGGGAATATCCTAGGAGGTTGTTGAGGATGAGAAGTACAATCCGTCTCTAATAATTGTGAGATAAAAGACAAGGAGGGATGAAGAAGAACGTGACCTTGGACTTCACAAAAGAGTGACCCGCTTTGGCATTCAGCAACGTCTGCTACACCAAAATGAGTTTCCAGTGTAGACAGTGGAAGGTGGCAGGAGGGAGCGCAGAGTCATCCATTGTTCATTAAAATGTCCGTATTCTCCAGTGATGAGCCAACAGTCAGGGCCCTCCAGAGGGCTATGTGTGCTTACGTTACACCCTCCCCCTTGCTGCAGAGATCCAAACATAAACCACACAGCTCTCCTACTCTCCTTACTTTTGGGGAGGCTCCAGCTCCAACAGGAAGGTTTCAAGCCTCCCCCCTCAAGCACCAGATACTTTGCCCCAGGGCCACCATGAAGTGGTGTTGTTCATGGCTCAAGAATGGAAAGCAGCCAACGAGATTGTCACTCGGGGCCACTGTCCTCTTCGAGATACTGTTTTTCTGGCAATCTGGACCTCCAAGAAGACTTCTGGTCCCCTGGGATTTCTCTTGGGACACCTATTACTAGCTTTATTAAGTAGGGAACCAAATTCTTGGCCAACAAAAGAACCCCGCTTATGTGTGGAGTTTCTAGCATATAAACCAGGTGATTGTCTATCCCCTGTGACACATGACATACCTGGGATCTACAGAGAGAACAATCACACGCCCTTCACTCATCCCTCCGCACCCGCTGTGTGCCAGCCCACAGCACACGGCTGAGCCTGGGCATTGAGTCCCAGAAGGTTCTCATGGCATTCTGTTCCGTGCTAGCTGCATGGCCTTCCTGAACCACGTCATGGCTCAATGTCTTCGTGCGGATGATGGAAGTCTCCCCTTTCAGAGAGTCGCTGTGGACGTTACATAAAGTAGCACACGGAAAGCATTTAGAAAGTGCCTGGTGTATGGTAAGCACTCCATTTAATGATGCTTTCTGCATTTAAAATGGTAGTCTCCAAAACGGAACATCAACCATTAAATCAACTATCCTTTAATATTGAGACTGTTAAGTAGCATGACGCAACCCCAACATTATGTTTTCCAAGATTTTTTTTTTTTTTTGCAACTATTAAGTCTGTCGATGACCTCTTAAAACTGTCACTTGAGGGCAGTACTTTGAGTGTTCAGTTAGGGTCCCATATGCCCTGTAGGACGTTCCCAAGTCTTGTTCACCCCCACAGGAAAGCCACAGGTGCACATACGCAAATTCTTTAGTGTGAGCTGAGCCAAAATAATTTCATTTTAAAACATCTGGCATTCTGTAAAAGTCATATTTGTCGTTCATACTGTTTATATAGTATACATCCCTGGACACATTTTCATCTGTGCTCATGGCTTACCACCTGGGGTTACTGAAAAGGCTTTGCAGTGGTCATTCTCAATGCAGGCAATGTTTGCCTTTGTGCTGGCTTTCGGAACCTAACTCGCACTTTAGATGGACGCCACTGACTCATTTTATCTTTCCAGCAGCCCTAGTGTGTGGCCATCACTGTCAAGGTTTACACTAGAGACTGTTCAGTCTCAGGGAGATCAACTCTCGGGTCCAACCTAGCACGTGCGGTGGAAATGGGATTCCAGGTTCTCCCTCCCCAGAGCACGCACTGCTCCCTGCCTCTCGGTGGCGCCTTACTGCTCTCTGGCCCCCTTTCAGCCAGAAATCAGGCTCATGTGCATCAAGACTTTGGAAGCACCTGATAGTCCTGGTTACAGGTATTGACTCCTTTGTAAAAATACAAAATCAAGACCGGTGAAAGTAAGCAACTTCCCCACGGCCAGAACTGCCCCCTGGACATCTTGGTATTCTTTTTCCTGAGGCATCCAGGGCTGTGTCTCGTCCCACCTCTTAGGGCCACGTGTTTTGGTCCCCTCTGCTGTCTTCCCCCTTCATGTGCTGATCCCTCCGTGTGGTGACACAGAGAGCTGCTGACACAAATGTCCCCCGACATCAGGCGGGGGACAGAAACGCACTGAGTGGATTTGGGGTGAGGCATTAGGAAACCGTGGAAACGGGCCAACCAAGAGAAGGGGCAGCTGATAACAGAACCTTCAACTCGGGGTGGGGGGGGGAGCGGGCGCTGGTCCAACATGACAGATTGTCTTTTTATGAGAATCCCGATAGCCACCGTTTTGTGGGATATGTTCCTATTTCCTGGGATTGTTGACTTCTAACTCCCCATCTCTAACTTTGGTGTGCTGAGGACCTACACAGGGACATCCTACCAATTCCTTCAATGTCACAGTAGTCTTCCAAACGAATAATTCTCCCCCATGCCCCTACTTCTGCCATCATCCTCCTAGGAGGACCCATGGACTCAAACCCTACACCCTAGTGTGCAAACTACATTGGAATTGGCTGGGGGTTGTCTTAGAAACAGAGATGGTCATACCCCATTTCCGATCTACAGAAAAAGACTTTTTAAGCCATCCTTGATTTATCTCTTGCCATCCCACAGGCCAGACTCACATCACCCCACGGAGGTTGTATTTAAAATACCCCTTTCCTTAAGTCAACCGCCACTGGCCCTTTGCTGTCCAATCCAGCCCTCACATCACCATGGCTGAAACACAGCCTTACATGCTCTATGCCAGCTCTAAAACCATCAGTGGCTCCCCATGGCCCATAGGAAAACATATAAAACCTCTAGCCTAGTTCTAAACCCACAGCTTCCTCCCAAACTTTACTTTTGCCTGCTATGCATATTCCCGACCCCTCTAGGGGTCCACACCTCCCCTTTGGGGGCCACCTAATGCTGCCCTGAATTGATAGGCACACTACTGGGATGAGCCCTGCCTTCTCTTGGTATAAGCCACTCCCTCACACATCATGCAGTCTTTACCAAGCATCCCTGTTGAGCTTAGCAACCCACCGCTGCAGTATAAGCTCCTTGAAGTGGAAAGCTCTGTGTTCACAGGAACATATAGTACCCTCCCAGACCCGAGAGCTCTAGGTACAGAGTCAAATGTTATCTAACAAGGACATGTAGAGAGGGGATGGGAAATGGTTTGCCACAGAGAGAAAAATCCTGGGCAAAGAAGAGAAAGTAGGATGGGTCAGAGGCAAATCCTAGGACTGGGTGCAGAAACGCTGGCCAGAGAAGGCCAAGGAAAGGTAGGCTGAGGTCACATGGGGGGTCATACTGTGGGATACCCTCTCCGTAGTGGGGGCTGGGTTTGAACTGGGACTCTAGGTTGAAAGAAACTCAAAACTCAACTCAGACTCGCTTAAGTAAAAGAGAATATATGTGTTTATGTAAATAGGAAGGCTTCAGGTATGGCTACATCCGGAAGCTTAAGGATGTCAACAGCCCTTGCTCAACCTTCCCCTTCTTAGCCCTATTCTCCTCTGTCTCAGCCATCTCAATCAGGCTTTTCCCTCAGGGTGTCAAGCTGCCTCCAGGCACCAAGCTGCCATTCTCTCCTCCAGTAACCTTCCTGAAAAGAATGTACCTCCTTCCTAGTTTTCCTATAGAAGGTTCTGGGATTGAATCTCCTAGGATAACCACTGACTCATGTGTCCATCCCTAAACAGTTATGGTGGCCAAAGAATGAAATATTCTGATTTGCCAGGCTTGGTTCACAGGACTACCCCTTAACCAATGACTGGAACCCCTGAACCAATCATTATAGGCAGCAGTCTTGAACATTCTGATCGGCTACTCCTGGGTCACGTGCCCAGACCTGGAAGTAGGAAGTATGGGGGCAGCCTCTTTAACCCTTAGGGATGGTTCATGTGTATGTGCGCATGCACACACACACGAGGGGGCAGGGAAGCAGATCCCTCCAGAACGAAACACATAAACCCTTCCACAATGGGCAGCCACGGAAAAAAGATTCTGCAGCAGGTGCTAAGGTGCAGGAGACAGCATTTCTGGAAGTCTCCTTGGTCAGCCAGCCCTGCACTTACGGGTTCTCTAAAGATAGGAAGCCCCATCTACCACACCTGGAGCAGACCAAGCTGCTGCCAGGTTCAGCCCACTCCCCGGGCCCAAGCCAAGTGTCCTCCACGCTCCTCTGCCCCCTGTGGGAGGTCTGGGAGCTTGAAGTGCTCAAGCCACTCCATCCAGGGCCCTGACACCCTTGGAAGAACGCCTGCCCAGGACCGAAGAGCACCTACATGCCCACTCCTGCCCAGGGTCCTGCTCGGGTGCCTGACCACAGAGCTCCCACTGACCCCCGCCCCCCTCTTCCCTGCGGCCCCATGGCCTCTCCAGCACAGCCTAATCTCTGGAACAGGTGGGAGGCCTGGACCCGGCTCTCAGCTTTCACGGGCAGGAGCACAGCAAGGGGAAACTCATTACATGGGTTTAACAGGGTTTAAAAGGCGTTAAAGAGTCCTGTGGGCCAAATTAAGGGGCCTCGACTTACAAGCTGAGTTATGAAGAGATCTAAGGCGTGTTTAGGCTGAGAGCAGGAGCCCAAAACTCAGCCTAGCACAGTTGCAGTGAGAAGAATGTACACTCCGGGGAGTTACCAAACAGAGAGGAAGTAACAGGTGCTGGAGGCCAGGAGGCTGCCCCGGGGTCTGGGGACCTGGAGGGCCAAGGGGCAGGGCTTTCCCTGGCTTCTCTGTGTATGGTGGGAAAAGCCATATCCCAGCCACTCTCCCTCCAAAGGCCGCCAGTGAAATGAATTAAGATACAATTAAGGTCTGTTTTCAGGCTGGGATACTACACAAGTGTCAAAAAAGAATGTGATGTGTCTGTAAGAAGGGACGCACAAGGGTTTCCAAAAAATATTCTTGGATTAAGAAATAAAAATTAACCAAATGTAGAGCGATGTGTCTCCTAGGCTCTCACTGGAGATACCACTTAGGCTGAACCATGCCACACTTCTATTTTTGTCAATCAAAACGTTTATGTATACGTGTCATGCATATTCATATATCATTTCCATTCTGGTATATATGGAGAATGTCCTTGTTTATACAAGGCACTGATTAACTGTGGTTTCCTCTGCAGATGCCCCATGGGGCCAGCGCTCCTGAGTGGGAGAAAGGATTACTTTTCAGTGCACCAACTTTCTAACTGATAGGATCTTTTTTCTTTTCTTAAGATTTTCTTTATGTATTTGAGAGAGAGAGAGAGCACACAAGCCAGGGGAGGATCAGGCAGAGGGAGAAGGAGAAGCAGACTCCCCACTGACCTGGAAGTCTGATGTGGGGATCCACCCCAGGACCCCAGGATCACAACCTGAGCCAAAGTCAGATGCTTAACAGACTGAGCCACCCAGATGCTCATATACAGCTAGGAGATTTTAAGTCCTATGTCTACTTTAGATTTGGGGGAAAAAATGTTTTCGGAAATACATTGAGCACTTCCACTGTGAAAAGTGTGTATAAATACATTGTTGCCCTAATCAGTCCTCACAGCAGTCCTAGTCCTACAAGGTAAGGGCCAACAACAGTCCCATGTTACAGATAAGAGAATCAAGGAGGAAAGGGCTAGAGACTTTCCAAAATGGCTGAGCGGGAGGCATTGTCATGTGTGACAGGCTCCAAAGGCCAAGTCTTTGACCATGAGGAATGCCACCTTTCCTTCCACGTGGGTGATTAACTCAGACCAGAATCTTCTGGGTTCTGCCCCAAATCCCCTCCTCAAAGAGCCTCTGCAGGCCTAAGGTAGAGCAAAGAGTTCCTCTCTCTTCTCAGTGGTCATGTTGTCTTGGGAAGGAGGGCTCGATCAAGGGCCAAGACCTTTTTCTGATGGAGGCTTGTCTGAGGACAGAGCATCAGGGGTCTATCCAGAGGGTGGACGGGGTGCTGGCCTCCAGTCCCCAGAGATCAAAGGCTCCAGGTGACCATTCTACTTATGGGCCATTTTCCAAACATGTCTTCAGACCACGGTCACCTGCCCCTTCCATGTTGACCATGGAAAAAAAGTGCTGTTGACCCCAGAGATGGGCTACACTGAGCCCACCAGCTCCCAGTATAAGTAGAGGAAGCAGAAAACTGTGAGCACAGTCCATGTGTCTCACAAATATGATCCCATTTCAACCTCACAATGGGCCTACGCATGGATACTATACAATCCCAGTTCATACGCACAGGAACAGGCACAGAGAAGCTTAGTAACTTGCCCGTGGAAGCACAGCCACATTTCAAGCCTGGTGAGGCCCCCATTCTCTCCCACCACATGGTCCTCTCTGCCTAGGCCATTCCTTTGATCCAGGGCCAAGATGCACATTTAGGGGAAATGCAAATCGAAATTACAATGAGATACCCCCTCCCACCTGTCAGAATGGCTAAAATCAACAACACAAGAAATAATAGGTGTTGGCGAAGATGCGGAGAAAGGGGAACCTCCCACAGTGTTGGAGGGGATGTAAACTGGTGCAGCCACTCTGGAAAATGGTTTGGACATTCCCCAAAAAGTTAAAAATAGAACTGCCCTATGATCCAGTAATCGCATTACTGTGTATTTACCAAAAAAATTACAAGAACACTAATTCAAAAAGGGATGCATGTACCCCTATACTGACAGTAGTATTATATACAAGAGCTAAATCACGGAAGCCGTCCAAGTGCCCACTGTAGATGAATGGATAAAGAAGATGCGGTATATACAATGGAATATTACTCAGCCCTAAACAAGAATGAGATCCTGCCATTTGCAACAGCATGGCTGGAGCTAGAGAGTATAATACTAAGTGAAATAAGTCAGAGAAAGACAAGTACCATATGATTTCACTCATGTGGGGCGTTTAAGAAACAAAACAAAGGAGTGAGGGAGGAAAAAGGGCAAGCCAAGAAACAGATTCATAACCCTAGAGAACAAACTGGTAGTTACCAGGTGGGGGGTGGGTGGGCGATGGGTGAAAGAGGAGATGCGGATTAAGGCGGGTACTTGTTGTCACGAGCCCCAGGTGATGTATGGAAAAGTCGAATCCCTATGTCATACACCCGAATCGAATATAACACTGTGAACACACTGGAATTAAAATAAAATAATTTTTTTTTTAAAGATGCAGTCTCAGGAATCCGTCTTCAGCAATCATCTGTAAAATGGGAACAAGAACGTGGAGAAGGCAGACCCAGGAGCCAAACCCTGACACTTCTGGTTTCAGAAACCGTGACCTTTCCAACACCCTCAGCTCTTCTCAAGGAAGGGAGGGAGGGTGGACAAAGAGCCTTGGGTGGTTGCCCGCTTGTGTCTCCCGTTGGGTTTTAAGGAAGTAGGAGAACATTGCCAAAGGTTTGGCACTGAAAGGTGGGTCCTGGGGATCGGTATATTCTCCGCTCTCAACACAAGGATCCATATCCTTTGCTATTAGAACCCACAGAAGGGCAGGAGCAGCTGCCCAGAGCTCTGGAGAAAACGATAATGCCCTTGAACTTCCATTGGCTCTTCTCGAGCTCCTTGGATGGAGTAGGTGTCCATGTCCCAGCCTGCTGGATGGTTTCTTTTTAGAAAGAGAGTCTGTGGGGTCACCTCAGAGGCAGAATACACATGTACTCAGGGTACCAGTAAAGCAAGACATCATCCACATCCTACCCCTAAATATTAAGGCTTTGCTATTTGAATGTTTGTTTTCTTCTTCTAATGAAGGTTGCAATCATGCAGAAAGACAGAAGTTTGTTGGGCATGTTCAATACTAATTTTACATATGGCAGGAGACACTAAATCTTGTGGCCTCAGTGTCAGTCAGGGAAATACCAGGTGCTGTAACAAACCCCCCAAATGCATGAAGTTTCAAACACAATAGAAAAATTTTTTTTCGCCAGTAAAGTCTGAAATGTGTGCTCCCAATCAGTGTGTGGCCATCCTCCGAGTGGCAATTCAGGGCCCCAGGCTTTTGAATGGTGCACACTCTGCTATATTCAACATGCGGCCCGCAACGTTACCATGCTCACTGGCATCAAGCTGCAGAAGGAAAAGCATGGAGGACTGCACGTAGGAGGTGTTCATGGGCTGGGCCAAAAGTGGTACCCATCTGTTCAGATTCCATTGGCTAGAAATTAATCACATGACACACCTCACCGCGAGTGACACTGGGAAATAAAGTCCAAGGAAGGGACATCAGCTTGCTAAGCAGCTGGCTCTTCTCTGGAACAACCTCCAAAGGTCTTAATCTGAGCCTGACTCAGGAGCTGGTTTATCCCCACCTCTAGGCACATGGGGGGAAGGGGCCATGTCTCCAACCCCCTGCAAGGCATCCAAAAAAGGCACCTCTTCAATAAAAAAGGAACTATAAATATGACTTTACATGTAATATATAGACCTAAGAAAAGAACACACTGTCAAAATATAAACTTATTTTAGATGAAGGGCTTTTTCATTTCAAAACCCTTTCCTTCATAAATATCTGCGTGGACATTCACCTAGTCTCCAGGAATATAATGTTAAACTCTCATGGAGCTCACGGCTTCATGAGGGAGACATACATTAGTCAAATAATTGCACAGACGTATCATCACCTGTCTTGGTTTGGGTTCCTCCAGGAACGGCCCTAGAGACAAGCATTCAAGCGGAGGTGATGTCAGGACGGTGAACCTAGGAAACACCAGGAGGGGAGTGAGGATGTGCGTCAAGGAGGGAAGGAAACCACTAAGCGTGCATCTTCCAACCAGTGCCTCAGTGGCGCCTGGAGCTCATTCCCTCTGGGCAACTGGGAACACGGACCTCGGAGTGTTCCCACCAGAGGCGCAAAGGAAGTGAGGCATTAATACAACTGTCAGCACTCTTGGGGCTGCTAATTTCCTAGCACTTCTGGCCTATGGCATCAACGAACTGAGAAGATGCCCATGGCCAGAGAAAGCCAGGCCTAACCGACCACGAGCTGATATTGACATGATATGGACTGAGGGCTCTGGGCTGGGTTTCTGCCACATGACCCAGGTGCGGGGAATGAGAAACACAGGGGAGATGAAAAATAAGAATGAGATGATCAGGGATAGCCGAAGGGGTGGTGGGCTCTGGAGCCAGACGTCATGGCTTGACATCCTGGCTCTTGAACATGGCAACAGTGTGACCTCGGACAAGTCAACAGCTCTCTCTGCCTCAGTTTCCTTATCTGGAAAAGGGGCAAACAACAGCACCTGCTTGATGGGGAGGCTGGGAAGTTGAAACGGGACAATTCTTGAGAGGAGCTTAGGCTAGCTCCTGACCTCTCCCCTGCACCCAAGCTCCCCAAAACCAGCTCGCCCTAGTATTTGAGCTCTCCTGTCTACCTCCCACAAGCAGGTGGCTCCTTGTCGAGGTCCTCCGTCACACCACCACAAATCAGGTGGCACTCTCTGCCTGCTCTGGAAACCAAACTTCCCATGACCCGGGGACTGGCAGAATCCCCAGCCCAGCCGCCCTCTGTGCTCGATTGATCCCGCCGGACACACGATAGCCCATTTGTACGTGCTGGCGTTTACTTCTCTGCTTGCTGGATTCCAGTTTCAGGCCAGTTCTGAGCACCCGGCCACTGGGAGAACAATGCCCCCTCTGTTCCCCCCCAGCCATTCATGTCGACTTTTGTTTCAGCCTAAAATAACACCGCGCTGGAGGGTATTTTCTTAACACCACCAAGCCCTGTGGAAAATGTGGCGGGTCGTGGCTGCTTGGGCCTGCTGATAACGATGTCATGATGTGTAGGTGAGCTCCGGCTCCTCCAGGGCCCGGGTGACCCTGGGATTAGGGCCATTCTTATCTCCCAAGACATCTAGCCGTGTCTGGGATTCCATTTCCCCACGGAGGCCCTGGGGGCCGGAGTTATGTTCTGTGCTTACGAGCAAAGTGGACAATTCCTGGTCAGGGCTGGAGTGGATTATGGCTGATCACTCGGCCTAAACCGGGGACATCTGAGAATGTTGAAAAAGGGAAAGAGATTCCTCCAACCTAAATAAGCACGGACTTCAAGGCAAAAGCTTGGGAGCTAAACATTGTCAAAAGCCTGCCTGGGTGAATGCGGGTCCCGTGAAGAGTGGGCTCCCGGAGTCGAAAACCTCTTCAGAATCCCTGGCCGACTGGTCGGGAATGACTCTCGGCCCCGCGGCTTCATAAATCACATGCAAACAGCTTTATGCCAAAAGGTGCTATTAAAAAAAAATTAAAAATTGACTTGTCCAAAGGGCCTTTAAAAAAAGTCCCAAACCCACCACTTTCTTTATTAAAGTTCACAGAAAATAAATATCAAATTTCTTTCAGCCTGAATTTTCTCTCCAACTATAATCACAGAAACTAGAGATGGAGGGGGAAGAAAAAAAAAAAAAGAGGTTGGGGGGAACCCTACTGGGTCACTTTTTCCATAATTTGTGCAGTAAAATTTGTTGCTGCAATCTTGGCAAATTCACCTTCCCATCAGCTCTTGAGAAATCAAACAGAACCCCACGACCTGATTGTTGAGAGCAATCCCAATTCCAGAAATTTCTGAAAGCGCCATGCAGAACAACAGCAAGAAATTAAAAAAAAAAAAAAAAAAAAAAAAAAAAAAACAACTTCCCTTTAATTACGGACGAGCTTTCTATTTCGCTCAGCCCAGTCATGAAATGGAATTGAACTTCCTTTCTGATTCATTCTTGAAAACCTCAATGTGGATTTTATCAGAAACAGATCTGACGCCCTCGTGGTGCTCCCTGGGTCAGACTCCATTCTGGACCCGCGTCTTCATTAAGGCTCATCTGTTTGGTTTGCTTAGGGAGAAATCATAACAGATCGGGTTCGATGGCTTTGCTGTTCGTGAAAAAATGTACTGACCTTTCCTTTGCCTTATTAGGATAAGTAGAGGCGACAAGAGTCACAGAGCAGAGTATTTTCCTAAGAGGGCTCCAAACTTCCCATGGAAACTCACAGCCCTGAGAGTGTCTGGGCCCCCCCACCACCCCCACACCAACCCCACTCCCCATTTTCTGGATTGTAGAGGCCTGACCGCCGAGGCGTATGGGAGAATGGCCAGCCACCACCAAAGTGTGCTCCTTGCCTTTGGAAGGATACTCAGGTGACTGCAGATGTCCCTGAAACCTGAAACAATTTAAGTCCCTTCCCCCACCCCGTGGACCTTGGCATTGATGCCTCCTTTTCTCACTAACCTTAACTAAGCCACTTAAAAAGAAAGTGGAGGGGGGCATGGGGGAAATCTTTATAAATGGCCATCAAAACCTGACCACAAATGGTTCCAATTTGCCGCAGTGATTAAATCTATGTGAGTTTAAGGGTTTTCATTCAGGTCATTTGCTACTTTGGAATTTCGCTGCATGCCTTGCTAAGAAAACGAACTTATGAGTCACCAGCGAGCTTGAAGAAGGAGCGAGGTTTACTAAACAAACTCCAAGCGGAGCTTAAGTGGATATAGAAAATAAAGACTCCGAATTCTAAATATGGATCTGAGATGAGTGTAGAAGGGATTAGAGTCGCCTTTGTGCCTGGTGGGGCAGCCCTGAAGCCGGCAGCCTGGGATCAAAGTAACAGCCACCGGTTTGTCAACACGCTAAGCTGGGTGTTTACACGGAAGTGTCAGCACGCACTTTCCGCCACAAAGAGGCTCATACATTCGAAGATTAATTACTTCCAAAACAGAGATTGTGGGTAAATACTGGCTTCTCCGCAGCCTAGCCTCCTCGGGGGTATTTGCTCAGCACCGGGCTGAGATGCCCGGCTAAAGGCACAGAGCTGGGGGCCAGCTTGGAGACGCTGACCGAGGCTCATCTTGATGCTCCTACTTCTTTCTCAACACTGTGTGGTTTCATGGTGTCTCACCTTCCCTAGAACACAGATGCTGGACGGCAGGTGGTCCAAAGCCCCACTGTGTGATACCTCTCCTTTCTCCATCACCACCCCCAGCTCCTTGCCCCCCATGCTGACTCTGTCTCTTTCACTTCCATTGCAGCATCAATTTCCTGAGTCGCTCCTCTCTCCCCCTTCCTCCCTCTGCCACCGGCAGGTCATCAGTTGGCTCCCTTAAGTCAGATAGGAAATTGAGGGGCTGCAAAGTCCTTGTGGGACTATCCCAACCAAGCCATCAATTGCATGCTCAGTGTCCCCTGTAAAATGAGGACCGGAAACATACCTGCCCCAGCTACAAACACGGCCCAGTTAGAAGATTTAAAGGAAAAAAAGGCCATCATAATAGAAAGCGATCTACACCAGCATTCAAGTACCCCTCTTACCAGAGGTGCAAGGACGGCCTTGACTGTGTGGGACGGAGTGTCCCTCATTTTTGCAGTGATCTATGTATTTTGAAGAGTGTTCGAACACGTGTGATGGCACCAGTTCATATGAGTTCACTGAGTAGGTAAATGTAACACTAGGCACATAAGAAAGAACAGGAGTTGTTTTTAAAATTACCTAGGTTATTAGATCGGGGTGGGGAGGAGGCAGATAAGAAGATGGTAAAGATCATAATAAGGGTCTGCGGATATCTGAATCTAAAAACTTCACTCTGGAGGTGACAAGAGTCTCTATTTCTCAAAGCTCCCAGGTTCAGAGCACTGACTTGCTGCCAAATTCCATCAGGAGGTGGTTTCCTGTTCATTAGTTCATTTGTAAAAAGGGAAACTGATTCAGCAAGGAGCGGGAGGAGGACTGGCATGGTATTCCCTGGTGTGGCAGATACCCTGGGCCCGTGGGAGCTGCTGCCAGCACTGTGGCCCCAAGGAGAACTTGCACGGGAAGTATTGTCCAAAGACGGGCGGAGCAGGTGCAGGAGGAATCTTTCCCGAAACCCTCACTAGGACCCCCACCGCTCTGCTCTTGCGGTCAGTGATGCCAGTGTGGACGCTGGCTCTAAAGCCTCCCTGGGGAAGCCCAGAGTCTAGAAAGAAAACCCTGCAGGGACAAAAGATTGAGGAAAGAAAAAGTATGTTCTTCTCAGTCCCTCTCTGGGCTCTCAAACAAAATTCGGTCCCTCACTCATTCATTCATTTGTCTGTTCATTCATTCATGATGCAACAAATACAGACGGAGGTCCCACTATGCGCTAGGCATTGTTCCAGGTCCACAGGATCCTAGAAGGAACAAACTGACGAGGTCCCTGCCTTCAGAAAGCTCATGGTGGGGCAGGGTGACACCATAACCCGCCAGACACATATTAACCAAGTAATGGGAGATTACATACAGGTCGACCAGGAAGGACAGAGGAAGGCCTGCAGGAGAGAGGACCCGGAGTGGCAGTCAGAAGAGGCCCTTCGGAGCAGTGACAGGGCAAGTCTCCCAGGCAGCGGGTACAAGAAGGGCAAAGGCCTTGGAGGTGGGAAGTGCCAGGCTCCAAGTATGGCTGGAGAGCAGTGAGGGACAGGATCTCGGAGGGAGAGAACAAAGGTGTCCCCCGGACGTGAGAAGTCACTGGAGGGTTGCAGCTGGGGAAGGCTGGGCTGGTGGCAGTGACACTCAGCCCCGGCCATGATGCCCTCCTTGCTTTCTCCCAAATGCCTCTAAGGCTTTGTTCCTGCCTCTAAGGCTTTGCGCTCACTTTCATCCTCTAGGAAATCTCTGGTCCCAAAGAGCCCCGTGACTTATCCACCCTTCCTTCGGGTCTGGCCTCCCGTGTCTCTCCGTATCCAAGAGGCCATCCCTGACCGCACAATCTATAAAAGTACATCCTGTCCCCAGAGCTTCCCGTCCCCATCCTACCGTATTTGTCTCTGTAGCACTTAGCTATCACGCAGCTTACATACGTTGACGCTTGTCTCCTCCAGCCAAATGTAAACACGCCTGGTACATAATAAGTACTTGATAAATATTTGTGGAATGCCCCGTGCAGTTGAGCACATTCACTGGTCCATTAACCCCTGGGAAACGCGTTTGTCTCGGGGTCAATCAGGCTTCGCGGTACCCACTGTCAAGACGGTTTGTGTCAACCTCTTGGTTTCCTTATTCATAGTTCACGTCTTCCCTCATTTTTGAAGACATGTTTCTTGAGCATCTGCTATGTTCCAGGCATTGTGCTGAAACCGAATGAGCTGATGCATCCAAGTAACTCACGTCATTGACAATTTCCTGACACCAAAGAGATAATGGGGTAAAAGGAGCACAAGAGCACCTGCTGTGTGCTGCGAATATCCCGGACAGGTGCTCCATGGGAAGAGCTCAGCCAACAGTATCCCTCGCGTATCAAAGTGGGCTTGGGTTCCAGGGCTGGGTGGGATCATCATTTCCCAACACCGTGCTGTGATCTATCCTCTACCCCCCCACCGGCACTTGCCCTGCCCCCACATCCATTTGCCTTCTCTGCCCTGTGCCCCCATGAGGCTGACCTAGGGACCCAGGGCTCCATGCTCTCTGGCTCCCACCAGCCAGTTAGAGGCCCCAATGAAAGACGGGAGAGAAAAGGACAGGATATCCATTCCCTCCTCTCTACTTGCTTTGGACCGTGATTGCCAACCCCCGTTCCTCCAAGGTTATAGCTCCTGGTGGGCAGCGCCATTCCTCGGGCCTTAGTCCGGCAGAGCTGTGATGTCCGCCTTCCTCCCCTGCTCTTGGGGGCCTCACGGCAGTCATAGCACCCTGGTACCTTGCCAGGCTCTGGGGCGCTTGTCATTCCCCGATCATGCCCTTCATGTCTCTGAGATCACATCCTTTTTTAGAGACCCTTAAGCCATCTAAATTGGAATCAATTTTCTGCTGGGACTCTGACCAGGAGCGCAACCCCATCAATTCATGGTGGAGAAAACGATCGTTGTCTTCATCCGTTCAGACTGCTAGAACAAAAATACTATGCCTGAGGGGCTTATGAGCAACAGAAGCTCCTTCCTCACAGACCTAGAGACGGAAATGCTGGTGCCAGCATGGTTGGGGAAGGCCCTCTTCTGGGTCACAGTCTTCTCATGGTATCCTCATGGGGCAGAAGGGGCCAGGGAGCTCTCTGGACGCTAATTGAAAGAATGCCAATCCCATGCACAAGAACTCCGCCCTCGTGCTCAGAGCACCTCCCAAAGGCCCCACCTCCTAGTGCCCTCACATCCGGGATTAAGATTTCCACGTATGAATTTGGGGGTGGAGGGGATATGACATTTGGAACACAGCAGTCATGTATATATACATTTTTTAACTCTATGGGTATGGATAGAAATAGACATATGTATATTACCTGTTGCTTTGGATCTCTGCCTCACCCCACCCTCCTAGTATTTGGAAATACCACACTGGCTGAACTTTTGACATAAACCCTAAAGAGTTCCTCCCCTGGCCCACGGCCCTCCGTATAGTTGCTGCAGAACTGCATGAAAGCACCCCATGTCCCACGCCCTACAGAACTTTCTGGAGGCATCTACAGCTCCCAGAGCCCATTACCCCTTGTCCTCCACCCACAGCAACAGCTGTACCTGCACCTTGGAAACTGGTCAGTTTTCTTCCAGCATCTAGATTGCAACGTGTTCTTGGGCCTGGGGAGGAGGCTCCTGTGGGGAGGATAAAATGTAGGCCTGCAAAACGAACTCTCAGCCCCTGGGGGTGGGGGTGGGGGGTGTCAGGTCCACTCCTTCTCATCCGTTCATTCATTCGACATCCATCGCAGCTCAGAATGGGCTGGACGCCATGCCAGGCTCTGGGGACCCAGCGGTGAACAGGCCAGACAAGGACGGAGGCTCCGAGAAGTTCCATTAGGAGAAGGGGGGGAAAGGATGAGTGCAGACAACCTGGTTTGCTGAGCCCACGTTTCCTGCAGGAGGGAGGGCTGCTTGTAGAGGAACGCCAGGCTGCCTGCACTTCAGCATGGGCAGGAGACCCAAGAGAAGTTCTGCAGAAGAAGCAGGAAGGCCTGGAGTAGCCTCTGAGACTATCGTCAACCAGCCAGGAGATCCTTGTCACCTGGTTGGCTGCTAATTGTAGGACATCTGTTGCTCTGGGGCCAAGGGAAGCGCAGAGCCACACCACTCCCCACCGAGGAGACCGATATTAGCACGGTTGATTACCGGAGCCGGGGCAAGGGGCTAATGAGAAACAACGTGTTGGCAAACAGCGCAAATGGGTCGTCTGTCTGGCCTTCCCGGTGTCCTTACTGGGGAGCTGGTTCAAGGTTGCCCCACACCTCCCCCTCGCCTTATCTCCCCTTTCCATCATGTCCACGATTGCAAAACAGAGGAGGTGTTATCACTCTCATCTGCCGGTGGCATCTGATCATAGATAGAACTGAACAAATCAGTTTGCTGACTGCAGCGCAGTGCCTAGAAGCTCACTTCTGGGTACAGTGTGCTTAGTTGCAGGGCGTCACCGGGAAGACTCACCCAGGGAAGCGATCGGGAGAGCAGATAAGAGCGTTGGTTCCTGTAGTCTCAGGCTGTTCAGAAACTCCCGGACGGTCACGGGTTTAGAGAAGATCCCCACCCTCCCACCTCCCTTGGGGCAATGCCTCGGGTCATGGCTAGGGGGGAGAACTTCGGAAAAGAAAATGTGAGGGGCGTGGTAGGAGCTCGCCTTAACCCTAGAGCCCTGGAGGCTTGAAGATGTCGCCAAGTGCCAGCCTGCGGCGGTGTGAGGCCGAAGCCGGGGCCGAGGTCCAAAGGACAGCCCCTCCTAGGTCCTCCCGGCCCCCCCCGTCATTTATTTCCCGGAGCAGGTGAAATTTACAAGGCCACCCTGCAGATAAAGACACACACACAGTCGGGTGGGTTTCGCAAAGCTGCTGGCTTTTGGAGCCAAGGGACGGAAAGAAAGGAGGAAAAATGATATTGACTCAGCGACTGAAGGTTAAAAGTAAATACTGTCAGTGTAAATAATTAGGCTTTTAAAAAGAGCATTTCACGCGGTTCCGTGGGCCCCCGTGGGAGCCTGGAAGGGGAAAAGAGAATGAGCAAAATGGCTGAGGGCACCTTTCTCTTTTCCAATTCATCTTTAGGGACTGCCAAGAGGCACTAAGGAGAATGGAAAGAGTGGCTGCGGTGGTGGGGGGGGGGGCAGGCAAGAACTCCCTGACTTATCTGTAAATTTGGTGTACCCTGTGCACGGGGACGTTGGTCTGACTTCCACAGGCGTTGATGACCTCCTTCCCAAAGTGTAGAAAGCCCCGTCCCTAGGAGGTGAGGAAATGAACTACCCAGAGCCAGGGGAGAGAGGCATTTCAATCCACAACGGCTGGGATGTTGCCTGCTTCGGTGGCCACCACCAAATTCCATGGACCACAGCCAGCCCCGGGGAGGCAGTCTGCAAAGGCTGGAGAGAGAGGCAAAGCCATAGTGGCCCACCTGTCCCACGGCTCTACCCACTCATCCTTGGGCGGCGTCTGGGGATCAAGCCATCTCCACCCTTGAACTCATTCCGTCCTCCCAGTAACAGAGCCGACTAGGAGCTGCTACCCCATTTTACAGGTGAGGAAACTCGGCCCCTAACAAGGTAGAAACCCTCACCCCGTCCACCCCCCTGGGGAGGAACAGCCGCAGGACTTGGACCAGAGCCATCTGTTCTAAAGGTTACAAGGCATCCCCAGCTGAGGGAGAGGGGAGTCCTGGGTGCCCTATCACAGGGGCCCCGGGAGTCTGGGCCTTTGGGAACATGGTGCTCAGCCTCAGACAAGCAGGTGGCCACGGGCCAAGGCCTAGTGAAACAGCTCATTCTTTCCCCACTTGACCTGAGGCCTCCAGGAGAAGACAGAACCATTTCTCAAACTCCCTCCACCGTGGGCTAAAGCCACCTGGGACACAGCTAAGGGGATCAGAGCCTGCCCTGGGGCTGCCCCGAAGATGACCCAAGGTGAGAGTAATGGGACAAGTGATGCCATCACTTCCCATGAAAACCACACAACAGGCCATAAATCGTTATGCCTGGGGCTGGGGGCCACACTCTCCCACTGTAGGGGCAGCTCTGAAGCCTGACCTTGAACTTCCTCCTTGCTGACTTCACTGGGAACCCCTCAGGCCAGGTGCTTGATTTAGAAGCAGACCACAGGACAGTGACCATGACAGAATTGAGGGATTTGGCCAACTAAACAAGTGGGTGTGACTCACTAGCCTGGAGGATTCTCTGTGGCCCCAGAAAGCCTGCCCTTTGTCTCCTCCCTCCCTCCCTCCACCCAGTGCACTCACACTGAATCCCCGCGGTGGCTTTGGAGGTAGGAGCCAGGCAGAAACACATCTGGAGTGGAGGGGAGGGTCAGCGTGGCCAGAATCTGTCAGAGAACAGTGGTCCTGCTGGTCTCCTTGGCCTGGGAAAGGAGGTCTTCCCAGCTCCTGCATTGACTAGGGCCATGCACCATCCCACCCAGGCCCGCAAATGCAGGCTTGTAGAGAGAACCAGGTGGCACACAGGTGAACAGTTTGTACTCGATAAGTGTGTATATTTGTGATTTATTAATGTGACTCAGGGGAAAAAACATCCAGCCTAGCCCATGTTTGACAGGCAGCCTGTTTCAGACCCTAGAGCCAGGCAGCCTGGGTTTGAAACAGAGTCACCTTAGGCAGGGGACTTTACCTCTCTGTGCCTCCTTTCCTTATTTTTTTTTTCAAGATTTTATTTATTTATTCATCAGAGAGAGAGAGCGAGCACAAGCAAGGGGAGCGGCAGGCAGAGGGAGAAACAGGCTCCCCGCTGAGCAAGGAGCCCCATGTGGGACTTGATCCCAGGACCCTGGGATCATGACCTGAGCCGAATGCAGGCCCTTAACTGACTGAGCCACTCAGGCGTCCCTCCTTTCCTCATTTAAAAAAAAAAAAAAAAGATTTATTTTAGAGAGCAAGAGAGAGAGCAGGAGCTGGAGGGGCAGAGGGAGACAGAGAATCTCAAGCAGACCCCCCTCGGAGCAGGGAGCCCGACTCGGGGTTGAACTCTGGACCTTGAGATTATGACTTGCGCTGAAACCGAGAGTTGAACCCTTAACCGACTGAGCCCCCCAGGCACCCCTCCTCATATGTTAAAATTTGGGGGGAGGAGTGCGGGGGAATGTTCCACAGCAGAATTGACCTCAAGGAGTTGATATTGACTAGGTTAATCAATGCTTACGACAGCATTGGCCTATCATAAGTGTTCTCTTATCGAGGGATACTAGTCAGTACTAGATCAGATTCCTGCCTGTAAGAATGCTAAGTACACCTATGCTAGGAAAGAGGTTTCAATATATATGTATAGGTATGTATGTGGGGCACGCACGCGCGTGTGTGTACACGTGTGTGCGTGTGTGTACACGTGTGTGCACGTGTAATCTGTAAAGACCAACGCAAGGCGTGGGGGGTATGGGAAGAGGGCATGTGAAGACTGCAGTTTGGGGAACACCGAGCTTCTGGCCCATTCTGCCGGACTGCCTTCCTGCCAGCTCCCAGCAGAGCTGGCCTGTTGTGCACACGGTCCCGGCAAGCTCCTCCCAGGCCTGCGTGTCCTCAAGGGGCCTTTCCCAAATTCAGTCAGCTCTCCAGGTGGCCTCCCTGGTGCAGGGGTGGGGGAAGAGGATGCCCATTGTTCCCCGACAAGCTCTGCCAGCTTATCTCTGCTCTACCTTGGCTCAACTTCTCTCCCCTGCCTCCTACCAGCAACCTAGAGGCAGCTCGTTGGCCGATGTGACCTGACTCATCTGATGGGAGATGGCAAGAGACTGATGGAAACGCCAGCCCTTCCCACTCTCTGCCCACACCCCTAGTCCTGAGAAAGCCATCTGGAGCACCCCGATTCTGTGGGATATTAGGCCAAGGGCTTAACACAGCCTTGCAGACTGTCATGGAACGTCGGCAGCCCCACACACCTGCCGGCCAGCCCTGCCCCTATGGGCCCAGGCTCGGCTTCTCCAACGTCCTGTCACAACCCAGGAGAGGTGGCCCCAGACATGTCACTGTGCTTCCTTCATAGAAACTAAGGGAAGCCTAGGGGACTGCCTCCGGGGTCCCATCTGAAATGAACTTCGGAAGGACTCTGCTTTGCATGTCGGTACCGAATGTCCTTGGAGGAGAACCAAGATTAACTTGCCTTATCTTGAAGTTTACCTGACAGTCACAATTGGGTCACAACAAAGCTTCACGGCTGGCAGAGAAACCCAAACCATTCATAAGCATCTGAGCTCCACACCAGCTCCGCCTGAGGCAAGGGTAGCGGACTGACCTCCCAGCCCTGAAGCAGGTGGGGGTGCTCAGGACAGTCAGGGTCCGTGCGATGCGACCAGCATGGCCCTGGTCTTCCTTCCCCACACCCGCACTGAGGACTACCCCCCCGACACACACACTAGGTTCCCTTGGGGAATGAAAGGAGCTGGGAGAGGGTTAGGGAAACCTTGGGGGGTGTCCCAAGTCCTTTGGAGAAACTGAAAGACTAGTAAGAAGGAGTGAAGCCAGACCAAGGCCCTTGATGCAGTTAGGATGGTAAGAGCTCAGGAATAAACCAACAGATCAAAGGGACAGAAGAGAGGGCCCTCGACGGGACTCGCTGACATCGGGAACACAGAGGAGGGTAAGGGTGTCTATCATTCGAACGTGAAAAATCCTGTCTCTTCCATAACCAAGGTGGGGCGATTTGGTTCACCATTTGTTGGAAGGATGAAAATCAAATCGGGACCTCCACCAGATGCACACGAAATAAATTCCAGATGGGTTCAAAACCAAACGGGTTTAAAGATGATACGAACGTTGTGTGCAAAGTGCAATCATCCAGTCACAAAAGGACAAATAGTGCAGGAGTCCACTTGCACGAGAGGAGCCCGACCAGAGACCGAGAGGACGATGGTGGCTGCCAGGGGCCCGGAGGAGGGAACCGAGAGTTTCGGTTTCTTGGGGACAGAGTTTCAGTTTTGGAAGACGAGAAGGTTCTGGAGATGGACAGTGGTGATGGTCACACAACTGTGTAAACTCACCGAATGCCTCTGATGTGTGTGCTTACAAATGGTTAAGATGGTCAATGTCCCGGGTGCACCTGGTCGAGAGTCCGACCCTTGGTTTCAGCTCAGGTGGCAATCCCAGGGTTGTGAGATCGAGCCCCACATCTGGCTGCACGCTCAGCCCTCCGTCTGCCTGCCATTCTCTCCCTCCCTCTCCCTCTGCCCCTCCCCACTCCCCTCTCTAAAATAAATAAATAAATAAATCTTTAAAAAACGAAAGATGGTAAATGTCCTGCTGGGTGCTCTTCACCACAAGTAAGACAAATAATTTTTTAGAAGGCTTATTTTTAAAAATTATATGAGCACAGAAGACAATATGAGATAGTAGTTTTCATAATCGTAGGGTGGGGAAGACCTTTCTGATGTCTCGAGCGGGATGAAATCTCACATCCATAAGAGAAAAGGCTGACAGAGTTAAGGTGACGATTTCATGAAGAATGACAAAGGTGGTGGGGTGCCTGCGTCACTCAGTTGGTGAAGCGTCCGACTCTTGATTTCGGCGCAGGTCATGATCTCAGGATCCTGGGATGGAGCCTCACATCTGGTTCCCTGCTCAGCAAGGAGGTGGTTTCTCCCTCTCCCTCTGCTCCTCCTCCCCACCCCCCGTCAATTAAATAAATAAATTCTTTTTTTTTTTTAAGATTTTATTTATTTATTTGACAGAGATCACAAGTAGGCAGAGAGGCAGGCAGAGAGAGAGACAGGGAAGTAGGTTCCCCCCCTGAGCAGAGAACCCGACTCGGGGCTCGATCCCAGGACCCCGGGACCATGACCTGAGCCGAAGGCAGAGGTTTTAACCCACTGAGCCACCCAGACTCCCCAAATAAATAAATTCTTTTTTTTTTTTTTAAGATTTTATTTATTTATTTGCCAGAGAGAGAGAGAGAGTGAGCACAGGCAGACAGAGTGGCAGAGGGAGAAGCTGGCTCCCCGCGGAGCAAGGAGCCCGATGTGGGACTCGATCCCAGGACTCCGGGATCATGACCTGAGCCGAAGGCAGCCGCTTAACCAACCGAGCCACCCAGGCGTCCCCCAAATAAATAAATTCTTTAAAAAAAATTTTGCCAGGAGCGCCTGGGTGGCTCAGTGGGTTAAAGCCTCTGTCTTCGGCTCAGGTCATGATCTCAGGGTCCTGGGATCAAGTCCCGCATCGGGCTCTCTGCTCGGCGGGGAGCCTGCTTCCTCCTCTCTCTCTGCCTGCTTCTCTGCCTACTTGTGATCTCTGTCAAATACATAAATAAAATCTTTAAAAAAAAAAAAATTTTTGCCAAAGGTGGTTAAGGAATGTTTTTAGAGACAATGGAATAAACAAAAGTTTCTATCCTCAGCCACCTTCACATTTGGCCTTTCCATACCATTCTTGTTTTATTATTTGCCTATTTTCCCTTTAAACTCTTCTTTTAATCAACTTAAGTGAGATATACTTTCCATAGAATAAAACGACACCTACGTTCATGTCCATTTCCACGACTTTGACAAACTTGCAAAGCCATGTAAACACCTCGACAATCAAAACACTGATCTTTTCCATTATCCTCCAAAACCACCTTTGGGTCCCTTCCCAACCACCTTCTCCCCTATCCTGGGGCTCCGGCAGCCCATTTACCGTTGTTGCATTTTGCCTTTTCTCAGAAAGTCATGTCAGTGGGATCACAGAGCTCCCAGTCTCCTGTTTCGGATTTTTCTCACTTAACTCCACGCCTTTGCAGCTTATCCATGTCATTGGAAGCCTTGCTATTTTGTTCTTTCGTTACTGCGTATTATGTATGGGGAGCCACAATTTCTTTATCTATTAATCTGGTGATAGACATTTGGGTTGTTTCCAATTGAGGCTATTATAAATAATACTTGCTATGAACGTTCGCCTGTAAATTTTACACGGACAGAAGTTTTCACTTCTCTCAGCTGCATACCTAGGACCGGAATTGCTGGGTTGTTAGGATAAATGTGTGTTGTAAACTAATTTTTAACTTAAATTCATGTTGAAAAAAAAAAACAACAACTTGATATCGCTACTAGAATTCAAAGGCAGTATCGCTTGCCACAAATCAAAATTTACCATAATAATAAAAACCTCGAGCTTTCAATATATATAGTCATAGGGGGTTTTGTTTGTGAACACAATGAGGATGAAACATTATAAAAAGCAATGTTCTTACATGCCTGAGAGATACTGTTGCCTGCCAAAGGCTTTGAGCATTAGGTTAGTCCCAGAGAATTCTCTCTGCTAAAGGGGGAGATTAGCAGGTGCTGAAAGGTGTTAAAGATCGGGGCCAGGTTGTCTTTGAGGGAGAGAATGACTCTGGGATTCAATGTTACTTAATGTCCGGCAGGCATGCCACCCAGATGGCACAGGGACCTCGCCTTTGGTCACCTCTTATTTTTGTTCGCCTCCATGGTCAAGGAGAGGGCTCTTCTGGTTATATATTCTGCTTATTGAACAAAAAATTACAAAGCCCTTATTATGGGCTGGAACTGTCCTAAGCACTTTACAGCAGTTAGCTCATTATAATAATAGATAGAGCTGAAACTCTTTCTATGATAGATGGGGATTGTGTAAAGTACATTTGGTGATTCCTGATGAAAATAATAAGTTGTTTTTGTTTTTGGGTTTGGGTTTTTTTTTGGTGAAAGCTTCTTTTTTAAAAATTTTTAAAAAAGATTTTATTTATTTGACAGAGAGAGAGAGAGATCACAAGTAGGCAGAGAGGCAGGCAGAGAGAGAGAAGGAAGCAGGCTCCCTGCTGAGCAGAGAGCCCGATGTGGGGCTCAATCCCAGGACCCTGAGATCATGACCTGAGCCGAAGGCAGAGGCTTTAACCCACTGAACCACCCAGGCACCCCGAAAACAAGGTTTTTGATATAGCTAAGGGACGTTCGAAATAATGGCACACCAGATGGCAGAGCCCCTCCTCAAATCAGAAGCCATGGGTCAGACATGAACTTGGTCACAATGCTGTTAACCTTACGAATGCTGGCCGCCATGACACAGCTGTAAGCCTAGCATCATTGCCCACAGGCACGGCTCTGGAATCAGATCTAGATAACCAGATGTGCAATTTAGGCAAGCAACTTGGTCCCTTAGTGCCTCAGTTTCCTTGCCTGTGAAATGGGAATACAAATAGCACCAGCTCATGGGCTCTATAGGTTAATTGGAGGACCTGCATGAGATAACAAATGAAAAGCATTTAGCATGGTCCCTGGCAACCAGCCCTCAATGAATGTCAGGTGTTGTTGTTGTTATGACAATAATCTAAAATGCTGGTACGGGGGTGCTCTGTGGATAAAGGAGGTTATGAGTCAGCACATCAACAATCGCCTATTGTCAAATAGCTACCATGTGCCTGGCACTGTCTTGGGCTCTGGATCCCTAGTGATGGTAAAAGAAAAACAGGCCTGGTTCTTCCTCTCATGAAGCTTTTACCCAGTGGGAGACAGAAAAAAAGCATGAAAACAATAAACCAGTAAGATAATTTGGGGTTCTCATGAGAACCATGAAGATTATATGCTAGAATAATTTGATATGAAGAAATTGGGTGTTCTTTGGGTTGGTGAGCAAGGAACTCTCTAACAATCTATCAAGTTAAGACCTATATGACAATGATGAGGCAGAAGAGGACTTGAAAAGATGGGAGCAGGAGACAGAATGACAGTGAGCTTTCCAAGATGCAACAATAGCATATGCAAAGGCCCTGGGGTTACTGGGCTTAAGGGCAAAATTGGCCAGAGGTAAGAGTTAGGTGAAGACCTGATTATCTAGAACCTGGAAAGCCATTCAGGAAATTCCATATTCATTCAGGTTGGAACAGAAATATTTTCCTTGAAGTATTTTAAGCCAGGGAAAGTTGTGACATGTTTGGACTTAAGATTCAGAATGATCACTCTGCTGTGCAGAGGATGAACCACGGGAACAAGAGCAGAAGCAGGGAGCCCAATCTGGAGGCTGTTGCCGGAATCCAGGGGAGATATCGGTGGATTAGATTTGGCTCGTCACTCGTAGCAGTGGCTGAGAAGTGATCCTGTGCAGAATGCAATTTGTAGTTGGAGACAACAGACATGTTGATGTATTTGATAAAGGGCACAAGAGGAAGAGGGAAGTCAAGAAGGTCCTTGGTTTTCGACCCCCACAACTGATCAACAACATTGTCGCTTCCGATGATGGATATAAAGATGGGAGGGGAGCAAGTGCATTTGGAACATTTTAAGTTGGAGTTATCTGTTTGACAATTGTAGATAAAGGGAGACTGGTGTCTGGAGCCCAGAGGAGAGACCCAGGCTAGAAAGCAAAATTTCAAATAAAAATATTCTGAAGCTATGGGATCGGATGACATCACGCAAAGGGAAAGAATAGTTAGAGAAGCGGAGTCAAGCTCTTCAACACTTAGTGGCCCGGTGGGGAAAAAGGCTTGGGAAATGCTGCACACTACATTCCCCTGGTGGGGATTCCCAATGCACAGAGGCCCATTAAATGCTCTGACAAGTCCTACATTTAGCAACGATGTCTGTCTACGTTCCTTTGACTTAGGATTCTCCCACGGGATTTGATCATGGAAACCTTTTTACACACAAAACGATTAACATGCATGGAGGAGCGCCAAGCAGATTTAGAACTCCAGGCGGGTCTTCAAGGATGAGTGCAAATCAGGGTAGTTTATGTCTAGGAGAGCATCAAGTACAAGGGTTGGCAAACTTCTTCCGGAAAGGGCCAGATCGTGCAGATTTTAGGCTTTGGGGGCCATATGGTCTCTGTTGCAACCATTCAGCTTTGCCACACTTGCAGACAATATGTAATATGTAAATGAGTGGGCATGGCTGTGTTCCAGCAAAACTGTATTTCCAAAGCGAGGCAGCAGGCCAGATGTGGCCTAAGGGCCACGGTTTGTTGACGTCATTGCCTGATGGAAGATAAGGAGCCCGAAAATAGGCAAAAGGCAGAGAGAGGTGTGATCCATAGAAGAGAAAAGGGCGGGTGGGGGTGGGGCGGGGGGAGGTAAGTAGGGAAATGGGCAGCAGGTGTCTGGGGCACAGTGAGGAGCTGCTCTGGCTGGAGATGGGCACTTCCCTCTGCACCTGGGGAGGGAGGTGGGGGGGGGAAGGTAGGTCCTGGTATCCTGTTCTGCAGACTGAGAAGCAGAGGCTCAGAGGTTAGGTGACCTACCGCACTGGGACCCCAGCCCGTGTCACCTGACTCGGAATCCGGCCACAGGGACTCTCCCACCGAGATAACCTGCCCCGGGGACTGAGAAGACAGTGTGGCCGGACTCCACCCCGCCCCCTTGGCAGAGGGAACTTGATCTCCAGGCCGCCTTCGCTGCCCTGTGTCCCGAGCCCAGACTCAGCAGGCACTGGGTTTAAATGGCCGTCCGCACTGGGCTGCCAGCCTCCAACCTTCCTCCCCCTGCTCCACCAGAGGGGAGATGAAAGGGGAAAGGGCCTCACCAAACAGAGAGGAGCTGTACATTAACAAATGCCAGTACCTCCCGTGCCCATGATAGCAAAAAGAGATCCAAGAAAACCCTGATATTTATTTATCTGGTGTTTTCTTTCAGATCTAGCAATGTGACAATAACACGTGTCACTGTCAGCCCCGGCCCTGCTGGAAACACCTTGAAAACTATGCGCAGGTTCAGAAAATAAACAGCAGTCGCTCTGATTCCGGTGATAAAATACCAGTGTAAGGAGAGCCTCCTGGGACCCATAATCTGGAATTGTCAGGGGATAAAAATTGTCTGTCTTTTTGATAAAAGATGTCAGCTACCCTTCTGGGTTTTAAACAGAAAGAAACACTTCTGATTAGGACACTGCGTGTATATCCTGAAGTCGGTTGAAAGAACCCGTGTGTGCAATGAATGGGCTTCGCTTGCCCATCAATGTCCTTAAAATTTCCTTATCAGAAGGAAATTCAGCCAAATCAGAGTTACAGAAAGTCCACAACTCTGGAGCGCCTTGTTTTTCTCTGAGCACTTGCTTGGTTGAAGGCTGAAGTTTCCTGATTACCATTCTGTTCAAAAAGCCTTCAAAGACTGTTCCAGAATTCGCAGGGTTTTGTGTTTTTTTTTTTTTTTCTTAAAGGCTCAGGACTAATTAGCCTCATGAAAGATTGTTTTGTTGTTTGTGGTCTGTGGTTGTTGTATGGCTTGTTTTGCCTTGAAAAATGCTACAATTGCTTTTTTCTTCCTCAATTGAAATTCAACAGGGGAAAAAAAATAGCCCAATTAGGAATCATCAGTGGACTGCCTCACACAAAATAAAGCCCCGAAAAAATAAATATTTATTGAATGAGTGAATGAGCGAATGAATATTAAACAGACTCACATCCTGGGACAGGCGAAGGATCCAAACTAGGAACTCAAATAGCCACCAATACTTGTTGATCAAGGCAAGCTGGGAGGCTAGCCGGTCTTATTAATACCAGTGAAACTCAAGTTGACGTTCAGAACCCTGTGAAAGGTCATTCAACAAATCAACAACATTCCATGACAACAATGATTTGTCGTCATTCAACAAATCTTCAAGGGCTAACCATTCTGCTGTGAGCTCTCGCTGCACACTGGGGGTACAGTAGGGAGTAGGGTGCACAGTCCCTGACCGTCCAAGGTTCATAGTCTAAGGAGAGGAAGACACACAGAACACAAGCACAGAAACTAAGACTTTTAGGTTGAACTGAGGGCCATGATCAAGGTTAACAAGAGATTCACCTGCTCTAGTTAGGGAGGTCCGGGAGGCCACTTTGAGGAGGTGCTTTTTGGTCTGAAGTGTGAGAATGCCCCAGGCATATGAAATGGTAGATGTTTGCAGAATATGAAGGGAAGGTTTCTCAGAATGCATTAGCCTCCTGAGGCTGCTGTAGCAAATTACCACCAACGCCGTAGCTCAACGTGACCGAAATCTATTCTCTCAAGTTTTTGTTTGTTTTTTAAGATTTTATTTATTTATCTGAGTGAGAGTGAAACCAAGAGAGATCACAGTGGGAGAGGAAGAAGCAGACTCCTCGCTGAGCAGGGAGCCCGATGTGGGGCTCCATCCCAGGACCCTGGGATCATGACCTGAGCCGAAGGCAGATGGTTAATGACTGAGCCACCCAGGCGCCCCTATTCTTTCAAGTTTTGGAGGACAGAAGTCTAAAATTGAGCAGAGATTAAGGTGTCCGCAGACCTCACTCCCTGTGCAGGGGCTTTGGGGGGGAGACGCTGTCCCTGTTTCTCCAGCTCTGGAGGCCACCAGCATTCCTTGCCTCTCGGCCATACCCCTCCCTCCCGTCTCTGCCTCTGTCTCCACGTTGACTTCTGTGTGTTTCTCCCCTCTGAACCCTCACCAGAAGCAACTTGAATGTCCATAACTCTGCCAGCAGTCTAATTAAGACAAGGCAGGTTTTCTTTCTCTGTGTGCCTGAAAGTTCTTCCAGCTTTTTACCCATTATTTAATTTTAAAGCCACTTTCTCATTCTGAGGTCTTTGTGATAGGAGGACTCCACTCCCTGGTTGTCAGCTAAAAATCTCTTGAGTTAATCAAGGTGTTTGTAGCACAATCTGGCCAGTTCAGAGGCATGTCGTGATGGAACATTCTAGAGGCCCTGTGATATATCCCTTTAGCCCCAATTTCTTTTTTATATAAACCATTTTGTTTGGGAATACACCTGCAATGTATTATGTTGTTTGGTATTTTCCAAAACAAGTAATACTTACTATTATTTTATCTACTTTTTAAAAGATTTTATTTATGTACTTGACAGAGAAAGAGCCCAAGCAAGGGGAGCAGTAGGCAGAGAGAGAAAAACAGACTCCCCACTGAGCAAGGAGCCCAATGCAGGGCTCGATCCCAGGACCCTGGGAACATGACCTGAGCCAAAGGCAGACGCTTAACCAACTGAGTCACCCAGGTGCCCCTGCAGTATTTTTTAAATATTTTATATTTTATAAATAACATGGATGGAAAGGAACATCAGCCTCCCTGGTGTGTCAGAGGGAAGTTCCAGGAACGGCTGGGTGGCTCAGTCGGTTGAGCATTGATCGGACTCTTGGTTTCAGCTCAGGTCATGATCTCAGGATCGTGGGATCAAGCCCGGGATCCGGCTCTGCACTCAGCAAGGAGTCTGTTTAAGACTCTCTCTTTCTCTGCCTCTCCCCCCTGCTCACTTTCTCTCTTTCTCTAAAACAAATACATAAATCTTAAGAAAAAAATCTTTAAAATCTTAAAATCTAAAAATTTAAAATTTTAATTACATTAAAATTTAAATAAAATAAAATTATTAAATTAAAATTAATTAAATGTTAAATCAAATTTAAAATTTAATTTAATTTAATTAAAAAATTTTTTAAATCTTAAAAAAAAGGATATTTCAGACCCTACAGGGCTCAGGGATCCCTTTGAAGAGCCTCGGGGAGCCCTGCGGCCCAGAGGCTGACAGCAGGGAGGGCCGTGAACACTGCAGACTCTGCGGGCCAGCCTCACCCAGTGTCAAGTGCCATCACTGCCATTTGCTATAGCTTCCCTGCACTCTCCCATGGACTTTCTCTCTGTGCCCATTTGGAAAATGGGAATAATACTGGCCTGTTTGTCAGCAAGCCGTTGCGATCATTGACTTAAGAGCATGGAGCCTATGTCCCAACACAACGTAAGTCCCCAATAAATGTTTGTTTCTGTCTGTTGCCATCGGACACAGCTCAGCGCTGCGAGGTGTCTCGGCGGTGGCTGAAAGCCTAGAGGATGTAGGTTGATCTACAGGATTTTTCAACCCCAACCCCACGCCCTCTGGCTTTTGTGCTGGTCATCTTGCTCGTAAAAACCAAGAACCCAGAGAACACTGGGTTATGGGAGTCAGCTCGCCATCTGGGTTCTGGTCGAGGGGAGTCGCTGGTGCTAGAGTCAGCGTGGCTAGGAGTTTTGGACAGAGCAGCAGCCCGGCTTGTTCCCTGTCTCCAGGATGTGTCATTTTGTTTTGAGTGGGGCGGGGGGGGGGGGGGGAGGGTGGTGGGGAATGGTGTCCTCTCACCTCCTGTACTCACATCGAATTCTAGCCAGAGCATATACCAGCTGCCTGCCCTGGACTGGTCCAGCGGCCATCGATCTTGATGAGAAGCAATTTCATAAATTCAAATGGGGCACGTTTCCTATGCCATTTATTTAGCTTAACAAGTTAATCAGAGTGCACAAGCCCAATTTGTCACTGTGCTGTTTTCTTTCGCTTGCCGCTCTAATTGTACAAATATGCCCAGAGGTTTGATGAAACTTCTAACACATCAAACAACAAATGGCCCACTTACAGCGTGCACCGTGGCTATTTAGAGGCAGGGCGTCCCCCTCCTGAAGCTGGCCGTTCCTGCCCATCACACAGCCTGGCACCATGAGGCTCCTTTGGATTCAGCCTGGGATCCCAGAGCCCAGGGCGCGGCAGGCAGGCAGCGGGCAAGGCTTGGGGATGCTACAGGAGGCGGTGGTCCTGTCCCCTCTCCGATCTTCTCTCTCCCATCCTCTCTCTCTCCTAGGGATTATGCAGAAGCGCCAACGGCCTGCCTCAGGGGCTAGAAAGCTCCATCCTGCCGGGGTCCAGGCATCTCCTGTCAGCTTGTCATCTGAACCACTTTCAGCGCCTGATTTATTAAGAGGTGGGTAGAGAGACTGTTCTCCCAGTCCCTGGAAACTGATAATAAATCTGAGACGGGTACCGCAGGTGGCGGAGCTCTTGGGGCTCGATGGCCAAGGAAAGGGGGCGGGCGGGGCGGGGGGAGTAAAGCCAAACGAATGTGTCTGCATTTAACTCTGGAACTGTGACTTTGCAAGATTGCCTTTTAATTCCCGCCTTTTGGATTTCAGCCTTCTGTCTCTTCTGTGTTCGCGTTCGCATTTCGACCTATAAATTTCAGTTTAATAAAGGAGGTGTCTAGCAAGGAGATAAAACGTTCTGCAAGACAGAACACTCCTATCCCCTCCCCGCCCCCCATCTTTCACACATTTTTGTCTCAAGCCACAGATGTTTCCTCTGCCTTATCGGTGTGCTAAAAAGAAATCCAATATGCTGGGCTTTCAAATTTTCCGCCACAGAAACAAAGACAACAGGAGGGGGAGAGAGGCTGGGCTTTGCCAGGAGCCTCCGTAGGCTAGGAGGGAAATTCAAAGGGGCTCCAGTTACGGGCCAGCCTGGGACGGTGCCCATGGCCCAGTGGAGAGGCGCCCAGACCCTCTGTCCCGCCACCTCACTCCCTGGGGATTCCCATCTCCCTGGAAGCCCCGAGGACTTACCAGGCATCACCATGGTCAGCTTCATGAAACCCTGCGTCTGTACAAGACTGGGATTTCAGGTCACAGTTACTTGGAGCTTTGATGGGCGTGTGTCTTATGATGCATACAGCACGAGATCATGGAGAAGAGCCTGGGGCGTTTGCTTCTCTCCACACCCCGAGATTTCGGAGACTTTAAAAATTAATACTCAGTTGGCAAGGAGCTTGGTCTCTCTTCTATTTCTTACCATCTCCAGGGTTATAACTGATTGTCCTTGGAGGTGCACACAAGATGTGCGTTCGGTCCCCATATCCCCCTTTCTGTGTCTGTTCCCCTCACTCCTCTCTCCTTTTCCAAGCTCCCCATCCACCTCCCAACACCCAACCGGAGAGTGGTAGGAATGAGTAATGGGCTTCCAAACCTGGTCCAAGGTGGATTTTAGACCCGTGGCTCCTCGCCAGGAGTTCCATGTAGCAAGTCCCCCCTCTCATCCTGTTCCATAGTCTAGAAACCATCCACAGAACCTCTTCTATATGCCAGAAGCTTAGCCCAGAGCCCTGAGGAAGGAGCAGCGTGGGCCCCTGTAAATGAGTGTCTCATTGACGACTGGGGTGGGGGTGGGGTAAGGAAGCCTTTTTCCCCTCCTTTAGAAATACCACCACCCCAAGATACTCTCCTCTCCAGTCCTGAGGAAGAGCGTGAGCCGCATTTCCCACATTCACCTGCATAGGTCACAGACCAACTAGAGCCAGAAATACCAGGAATGAGTTCTCAAAAGGTAGGTCTCCATTTTGGTAGATCCTACTCCCTTTCAATGAAACCATTCATTCATTCATTCATTCATTCAGGGAGTCAGATCCTCAGTCAACAGCCCTATGACACAGAGGGGCCAAAGTCAGTCAGGTCCACCCTGGGGGCAGAGCTGGGCATGTCAAACAGATCTTTTAGAAGGAGCAATATTTTTGTGAGGTCACTTTTATCATGCCAAATTTATTGTTTAATTCTTAAATTTTTATTATGGAGAATTTGGACAAATACAAAGGGTGACGGAATATAACCCTCCACATAGCCTTCACCCAACCCCATCAATATATTTATGTTAATTACAGAAAGAGTCGAAACGAATATATTCATTTGTAAAAATGGTTTTCAAAACCTTGATATAAAGCTTGAGATCTCCTCCCCCAATCCTATGTCCCTGGCCAGAGGTGACTACTGTCATTAACTTGCTGGTTCTGTCTCCTGACCTTTTTCTATAGATACCTCTAGAAGTACATGGTATTGCTTTGGCTTTCTTCATAAGTCTGTTTGTTTGTTTGTTTGTTTTGTAAGTGTTGCCGTTATATAGTTCACTTTGCAACTGTTTGGATCTTTCTGTTCCCCGTTTTTGTTTTGTTTTCACCGACAGCAAGTCTTAGAGAGTTTTCCAAGTCTGTACACAGTTCTACCCTTCGGTCATCACTGAAAGTTCATGCTGACCAGAGAGGACTGGAACATGAAGTAAATCCTGGGGAGGTGATAGCTGCCTCCGTACATTATTTAAGCATTGCCCTGGGATGGACATTTAGGTTGTTTCCAGCTGCGACCTAAACAACGCTGCAATGGACATCTTAGTGCAAAGTATTCTGAGTTCTTGTGCAATCACTTTCCTAAGGTCGATAGAGAGCTAAAGGTAGAATTGCTAGGTCAAGGGGCATGCCCAGGCAGTTTTAATGTTAGCTAATCCTGCGAAGTTTTCTCAACGAAATTATACTGCCACTAGAACTAAAAAACAGTCTTTCCCCCACATTACGCAATACTGAAATTGTTACGCTTGAAAATTTTTTGCAGTCTGATAGGCGAACAGATGCATATGATTTAAATTTTAATTTGCATTTCACTGATAACTGGTAGATCTGCGTTAACTGCTCTTTCTTTGGGCTGTTTTTAATCTCCTTATATTGTTTAATGAAGATAAGGGTATTTGAGGCAAAGACTCATGGCCTGTGGTGGCCACCACCGGGATTTATTTCATGTCTCCTGTCCCCTCTGGTTACTAGAAATCCTCAGTGATGCTGAGTGGTCCCACTGGTTGAGCATTGTGAGCTCTGTGGTTAGGGGTTCTAATAGAAACACCGGACACGGGTCCTGACATCTAGGATTGGAGGAGATTCCAGAAACAATGAGAGACTTCTTTAACATCTTTAACCAGGGGAGGCATCTTGGAGGAGAAGCTAGACAGGCTGTATGAAGGGTCAGAGACGCTGGAGGGAAGAGCAAGCCGAGAGACCTTGGCTCCGAAGTTGGGTTCCCAGTCCTGACATCTCTCCGCCGCTTCTAGGCCCCATGCTGAACAATCAAAGCCACGGACAGCCTACCCCATTAGGGCCCGGCCCAACTGGGACCCAGTCATCCCCGGAGAACTGGCATCAGCCCCAGGAGAGGGCACAGCTGCAGAAGAGGCTAATGTTACAGGTAATTTTGGCAATTAAGGCTCATGTTCAATTAAATGGATTTATATCATGTTACTTGGGAGGCCTAGCAATTCTGGGGTAGGTCCCAAGTGGAATTAAGCATGGAGAACTCCAAGTTCTAAGCCTAACCGCTCCCCAGTCTTCCTGTCCAAGAATACCTCTCCTGCTCCCTGTCCAAGAGCTTACGGCAGGAGAGGCGCCGGCCAGAGGGGCTCCCTGTCCCACTTCCCCGGATTTTCACACAGACCCCGGCAACACATTTACTGTGTGACAACACTTTGCATCTTTACAACCACGCTGTGGGGACCCTCCCCGTTTTTCAGATGGGGAAACTGAGTCTGGGAGAACTGAAGTTTCTTCTTTAAGGACAGTCATAAGACGACTCAAACTCAGAGATTATGGCCGGAAGATCTAGAAATATCTCTACCTCAGACCAGGATTTAAAGTTTTTGGCTTGTTTTATTTTGGTTTTTGCTTTATCTGTAGGTCAGCTGTCCCGTGATTTACTTCATATTTTTCTCGAAGTCAACTCCCCTGTGAAAATTTATATACCTTCCCCTTGGAGGAATACTCGGGAAATCATGGTTTTGATGGATGAACTCCATATGTTTGCTTATATGCCCACGAAACTATGGAATAAACAGAAAAAGCTCATTTCATATGATACCCAAAAGTCTCCTGTGGATGGCCGGGACTCCACATTCATGCCTCACCTTGGAAACACTGCCTCAGAGCATACTGCTTCTTTGGGGGACTGTACCCCTCCACCTAGAGGCCAGCCCTCTGGCTGGGGACAGGGGTACAAGGGTGTATAAACTCTGGTGTCGGGCAGACCAAATCCTATCCCCGCTACTTATTATCTTTCTGAACTTGACCAAACCTCTCAGTCTCTCTGAGTCTCAGTTTCTGTGTCTGTAAAATGGAGCTAATCATAGTACCCTCCTTTTGGGCTGCTGGGATCCTTCAGTTGAACAATGCAGGAGATGCCTGTGACACTTGGCGGCTCTCATTATGTTCTGAAGGAAAGGAAGGAAGGCATTAGCCTGGTTCCTTCCTGCAAGAGACCAGGATAAGGGCACCTGGGTGGCTCAGTCGGTTAAGCGTCTGCCTTCGGCTCAGGTCATGATCCCAGGGTCCTGGGATCGAGCCCCATATCGGAATCCTAGCTCAGCGGGAAGCCTGCTTCTCCCTCTCCTGCTCCCCCCTGTTTGTGCTCTCTCTGTCAAAAAATAAATAAAATATTAAAAAAGGGAGAGAGAGAGAGAACGGGGTAGAGTTCAAGTGCATGATGGCCCGCAAGGGCCAATGTTCGTACCTCTGGGCAGAAAGGCAGAGTCTTCCAAGCTTCTGCTTGGCGCTCAGGCCTCCATTTGGCTACACTTTGAGCCTAATCTAGACAGGAAAAGTAAGGACCCCAGAGCAGCAGGTGGCCCCCGCCCCCATCTGGACAGGACACGCAAGGCTGGGACATGGGAGTCAGAGCAGCAGACACTTGGGGTCGCTGTCCTCTGCACTGACCTCACTAAACAATTCAGGGCACATCTCTCTGCTTTGACGGTGGGTTCCACCTGGGGTTCCCAGGAAGCTGGAACCCCCACTTACACTGAGGACTGGGAGTGTGGACAGAGCCACAGGGTGACATTGTCTGTGGGCTCTGGGCATTTTTAGTCTTATGGGCCCCTTCCTTCATTTGGAAAAAAAAAAAAAAAAAAGTTAGAATTAAACAGTTTACAACCATGTTGGTATAAAGACAAATCGAATCCGGGCTGGGTTTGTTATATATTTATTACTATCACATTTGTCTTCTTCTGATTTTAAAAGAAATTCACATGAAGACCTTCTCGTGCATCCCCAGAAGTACCGTGGGCCTAGCCACTGTGCTACCTGGAAGATAGGGGTATCGGGGGTCCCCAGATTTAGAGGTGTTCCCTAGCGCTGAGCCCAAAAGGTAAGTGCCCATGGAGGAGTAGCTCTCAGATTGACACTCAGTTACTGCAGGGTAAGCCTGAGCTTTCCAAACAGTCTGCAAGGGGCTGTCCTCACCTAGACAGTGCAACCCGAGCAGAGGCGAGAGCAAACGGCGCAGGCTGGGTCCTAGGGTTCAGACACCAGATTCCAGCTCCTCCCCAAATGTCAAAAGTGGAAAGAGAAACCCAACCAAGGAGAGGAGCTTGATGGGCTCTCCAGCCCTAGGAAAAATGTCCACCACCCCCAAGGTCAGTGTGACCCGCAACAGAATAACACCTGACATGTTCCCGTTCCCCACCCCCACACCGTATCCCAGATACGAATTCATGATAGCAGGACCAGCCCTCAGCCTGGCCAGCTCTGCAGAATACTTTCCTGATTGTTGGGGGCACGGCTCTTGGTTGAGAATGGCAAAGCAACCCAAGTGGCTTCTGCAAAGGCGTGGGGAGGGGGGGTTGTCACAAGGCTTTGGGATATCTCGGAGAAGCCAGGGGCAGGAGAGCACTGCTCCTTTGGGGGACACTGGAACCAGAAGCTAGAGAGCCGTTGGGGGGAGAGCTCTCCTCTTTCATCTCTGTGTCTGTACACTACATGCTTCTTCCTCTGCCTCCGGGTCTACTGGCAAAATACGGCAGCCCCATGCCCCCAGGACTATGAGTTCCCGTTCAGGACACCCTCAGACACGGCAGTACTGTCCCTTCACCTTGCACTCCTGATCCCCAGGGAAGAGGAGCTGATCGGCTCAGCTTGGGTCAGGGGTCCTTCCAGAAAGGCCCTCCTGGGTGCCTGTGTCCTGGGGATTCAAAAGCAATTTCTGTAGAGAGTTGCAGTGGGTGGTCCCAAGAACCTGGGAGGCCAGCTGGGAAGCCCCCTTAGCTTGGGCCATCCAGCTGAACCACACAGACCACCAGAAGCAGAAGGAGCGGAAGTCGAGTTGGGGAGCCAAAATGCATCCAGTCTGGATGAGGCCGCCACGGGCCGAGCCCATCCGAGCCCATGAGGACAGCCCACCCAGCTGTCCTCACTGCCACTGCTTACAAGCCTTCAACCAGAGTGTGATATTTACCCAACAGCCCCCCCGGGGTCTTGGTCACAAACACACCACCCGGACCAGGCCGCACACAGCACTAGGGCCAACAGGGGACTCCCACGTGTGTGGCCGCAACCCTCTTTCCAAGCGCAGGATGGTTGCCTGACCGTCACCCCTTCTCCACGTGCCCCCGACGTGAGGCTCAGCGAGAGGAAAGCAGACCGGGGCCGGGTGGGCCTCGGAGGCCGGCGAGAGATGGCGACCCCCATCCAACAGTTCATCTCTGGGCAGTGGCTGAGCCTTCAAGCCAAGAAGGTTAGAGCCAACATACCAGCATCCCAGACGCCGAGCAGATGACACCGCTCTTTCTGCCATCTCTCCCGGGGAGCCTGCCAAGTCCCCAGGCCCAGCCAGTGCTGACATTTAAAGCAAAGTGTGTGTCAACCATATTCAACAATATCCCGAGCTGTGGGTTATTAAGTGCAGGGCGAACTGACCACAGCAATTAAACTGAGATTAGGGAGTGATAAAGCCAGGCTCCCGGGCCGCCGTGGGAAAAGCCGCATCGGAAACTCGGCGGCGGGGCCTTCAAAGAAAATTCGCCCGATCTCCCCCTCCCCCCCATTAGGCCCAGGTCCTCACCTTTATTTGACTTTTCTACCTGTGGCCATCTGATGTGCTCCAGAAGACAGCACTCACGCCCGGCATCCAGGGGTGACGGGGGCCAGGTAGGGCCGGGGGAACCTGTCCTCATAGCAGAGTCTACGACTCGTGTCTGGAGGCCCTCTGCCTCCTCCCAGCGCCTCCTCAGTCTGGATGATGCACGACGTGGGGTCCCCCTGGAACTCCAGAGGCAGGGAGAAGGGACCGGCCAGGAAAGTCCCAGGGAAGGCCACCCCTCTATGCCATGAATGGGGCAGAACGTAAAGGTGAGGAGAGGACATCCTGGCGCTGGACACACACCGCACACCTTGAAGTAAACATGAGCTGCCCCTTTGAGTCCCTGGCATCAGCCCCCTCTGGCCAATGGGGCCGTGGTCTCACCAACAGCCCATTGGCCTGTTTTCCAGGCCCCTGGCTGGCCCCGGGCCTTTAGACGCTACCTGGTGTGTGGGTGGGGGAAGGGGGGTCCAGAGGAAGCTCTTCTTCCGGGTCTGGGGCTGAGCCCTGAGCCCTCGGAGAGCTGCCTCTTCCTCTCAGGGAGTCCCCCTGGGCAGACAGAGAGACAGGTGTGGTTCCAGAGTCTGTTGTCACGGGAGCCTCGGTGGGGCAAGGCTCTGTGGTTGAGAGCAAAGGATCCCGAGTCAGCCAGGCGGCCCCTCAAGTTCTGGTGCTGCGTCTGGGCTCACGACGTGACCCTGAGCAAGTGAGTTGCCGCCTGTTCTCTCGTGTACAAAATGGCCCAATTAGGGGATCTCCGGGTAAACACGTATATACATATATGTTGACGTATGTATAACCTATCCTGGGTTGGGGGATCCCCAACATATTCTGGGTTGGGGAAGAATTAAACACTTGGAAGACCTTCTATCTGCATCGGTGGTGGTCATCGTTTATTAGATTTTTCTAGGAGAAATCACCACTGAGTTCTGGCATTACCCCTGACGATCACCGTGAGTTTATACCCTGGACTGTCCTAGCAAATCTTGCCAAGGGGGTTCCTTCCCAGGCCAGCGACATGCCTTGCCAACATATCTGTGCTTTGCGCTTCCTCTGCTCTGCTCCCCAGGAGGGCTTGAGGGGGCTGCTGAGTCAGCAGGGGGTCTGTGCATCTCAGACTCTTGAAGAACTCACCTCTAAGGAAATAGCTGAGAAGACGCCCTGGTGGAGGTGTCGAGGGCAGGGAAAGCGAAAAGCCAGAGTACTTCGCCCCGTGCTGTGCCATCTCTCTCTCTGCCTTAGGTGGTTCTCAGAGAGTGCATGTCCCTGGGGCACAGGTTCCTTCCACACAGGAAGCTACAGGCTGTAGCCTCCGCAGGGTGACCCTGGTCCCTGTGTTTGGGAAACAGAGCCTCTGCCCTGTATCGCTGCAGTGTGGAGAGACTGGGCTGGTGGCTGCTTCCAGTGCTCCGAGTCTCCAGGTTCACCCACAGCACCCCCGACCCCCTGCTCAGCACCTTGACTCTTCCTCTAGCTGTAATCACATCCCTGCTTACACTCCCCTTTGTTGACAACAGTTGAGTTTTAGGCAGAATTTAAGAAACAAAACAGCGGTGCCTAGGAGAAGGGAGGGAAAAATAAAATATTAAGAAACCAGAGAGGGAGACAAACCGTAAGACTCTTGTAACCATAGGAAACAAAATGAGGGTTGCTGGAGGGGAGGGGATTGGGGGGTTGGGGTCGCTGGGTGAAGGAGGGCATGGGATGTGATGAGCATTGGGTGTTACCTACAACCAAGGAATCACGGAACTCTACCTAGGAAACTAATAATATGCTGTCTATTAATTAGTTGAATTTAAATAATAGAAAAAATAATAGAAAAAGGAAACACTTGAGTCTGGCCAGACCCTAAGGCCTCCACACCCCTCTCCTACCTGTCTTTGCTGCATTCAGAGAGGGCAAGGTCCTGGAGAATTTCTCAGGATTTGACTTTTAATGGATAATGTGCCAAAGCCTACACTCCTGATGAGGAGGGGGGGAGGGGTAGTTTGGTTAACCCCTGCATTCCCACAACCCAGAAAAGGGTAGCATAGCTACCTTTTCATCCACTACCCATGAGTGGATGAACTAATGATAGGAAGGAAGGGGCCACTGGTGGGCAGCCCCCGTTTGGGGGAGGGGCTCCATGATCATGGTTGAGTTCACTGAGGAAACAGTTACAGTTCTACCCCGGCTGGTTGTTTATTACTAGAAATAATGATGATGGTGTTCAGAGGGTTAAAGAAGCGGATTCCATCCCAGCTTCCAGAAAGACCAAAATTGGACCAAGTCAGATATAGTCTGGTTATTAACAGAGAGCACTCTGTAACCTCAGTCCTAACTGAGCATTCAGCCCTACCCTCGTTTTCTTCTTTGCTTTGCTCCTTAAGTGGGGAGCAGGCAGTCAGGGGGGCTGGAGACCATCTTGTTTTATTTAACGTATCCTTATAAATTGCCCAAAGTCCTTTCCGGTTGGAGACAGATCTGAACAAATGAATACGGTAATAATGTAACCCAGAAATCGTGTGGGTTGGGGAAATGGTTGAACCCGGTGCACTGGGCCTTGTTGCAAATGGGCTGCTGAGGTTAAGATACCACTGGCCAAGCGTTTTGAGCATTTTTGGGTTCTGAGTGGTCAGGAAGGATGAGGAATCTCTGCCCGAAACTGAGTAGGTTCCAGACTGTAAAAGCTTTGGGCCAACCATAAAGACATATATATTTGGTGTTCCTGGGAAGCAGGGAAAAGGGGTCCTCAGGCCGCCATCTGGCTTCTCAGCAGCCCCCTCCCCCCCACCAACCACACTAAAGCTGACTTAGAAGGACTCCAGGCTCAACCTCTACCCTGAATCACAATTGATCTGCCCTGGAACTACCCAGCGAGACTCTGCTCTCACACTGGAAATCTAACACCTGCAAGTCAACTAATCGACTGGAGTGTGACCGGTCCCATGCGGGCTCGATGGGTTTGCATGTGAATATGAAAGATGCCTGCAAATCCAAGCCCTTTGGGAAGGATGCTAGATACTGTCCATGGAGCTGTAATCTGGGAGATTTCTAGAAGGGGGGGGGGGGGTCTTCCCACTGATAATCTATTGACTTACCCTCCAAATCGCCCTTCCTGATTACAGTTCAGCCCCAGCAGGACCTTTTGAACAAGCTACATCCTCTTCCTGAGCTCTGGTTTTCCGTCTGTTACTTGAGTGGATTGAACAAAGTGTCCTCGTAGAGCCCTTTAATTCAAAAGTTGATTCTTTGAATCCACATTTCTTAGCTAGACATTTAAATCTTCCCATGATGTGACTCTAAATTCAACTTTGTTATCCACGACTCCCTGTACAGAAACCAGACTGACTATATTAACCATGTTATTAATAATCATATAAAATCACCGGGGTTTTGGTGTTTCTTGAGTACTTACCGTGGGTCAGGCATTACTTCAAGCACTTTTTCCATTTGATCCTCAGACAGCCCTAAGATATTCCCATTTTACAGATGAGAAAAAAGGGCTTAGGGTCATGTGTCTGCCCAGCAAGTAAAAGCTGGGGCTAGGGGTCAGGCCAGGCAGCCTTCACCCTAAGACATGACATCATGCTGGGTAGACTTGCTTCCTGGACAAGATGCAGGCACCCCTCTCTCTGTACAGATGCGAAAATTAGGCTCGGAGAGGTTAAGTCACTTGGGTCAAGGTCATGCAAGCAGTAAGTGACCTCTGAAGCATTTCCCTTGGGCTCCACCCTATTCCCATCGGATCCCAAGACCTTCAGGCTGCCCTCTGGCTTCTCAGCAGCCCCTCCTCCTTCACCCTGGAACTGCCCTTGGTCCCTCCCTCCCTTCCCCCCTCTCTCCCTTCCCCCCTCTCTCCCTCCACTTCTGTACCCCCCACACTACCCCCCTCCCCACTTCTAACTGCCTGAACTGCCTCCCCATCCCTTGGCTGGAAAAGCAACAGAAAACCTGGATCAGAGGGGGACAGAGGGTCTGGGAGACTCAGCAAAGGCAGATCTTTTCCATGAAAATAAAAATCCAGAAAGCCAAAGTCTTTTAATCTGACCCAGAAAATAAACTTCCTTTCTTCTGGGCTGGGGTGGTAGATGCCAAGAACCACCTCAGGCCTTTAAAAAACAAAACCAAAGCAAACACTCCTAAGCCTTAAACCCCTCTATGATTCCGTTTATAATAAAAACAGTGACTTCCCCTCTCCCCTGGTGGGGCGAATTGCTGCGGTTAAAGAATCTGTTTTCCTAGTCAGCTAATTACCCCCTTAAAGGATGGCTGATGATCTAACTTCCCGCCCTCAGCTTGGCCTCAGAGCTCCCCAGCTTGGCTCCAGAGGGCTCCATGGATGAGAACCAGGCCCGAGGGGAGTGGGAAAGGACAGGATAGAAGCCCTCAGGACCCACCCCCTCCCCCAAAAGCATGGAACGAGTGCCCTGGAAGCAGAAAGTCAGGCTTCCCAACCTGCCTCTGCCACGTTCTGTCTGCACAAGTGATGCTACTGCCTTCCTGAGGCTCAGTCTTCTCTTCTGTAGAATGGGGATGCCAATGGTGCCGTGAGAAGTAGAAAGACCAGGGTCTGGCGCAGAGCAAGTGCTCAGTAAACACTAGCTTCTTCTCTTTTTCCAGTCCTACTTTTCCTTTCCTTCCTGGGCTACCCAACACGGAAGAGCCTAGCTAAGCAGTTGCCTTCTCAGCATGTTCTTGCTCAACCATAACAACCATAATAACTATAATAAGCATTTAATGAATACCACCAGCCAGAAAGTGTATGAAGTGGTTTAGAGCTGTTAACTTTTTAATTCCAGGGATGATCTTATGAGACACATACAACTATTGGGCCCATTTTACAGAAGAAACAATTGAGGCTCAGAAAGGCTAACGTACCCACCTAGTAAGTGCTGCTGTAAATTAAAAGTCAGCCCTTTGATTTAAATGCCCATCAGTGCCGTACTGGGACCTCCACAGAAGTCAGAAGAATTGAACTCTTCCCCCCTCCCTGGGAGACGGATGAGAAAAGCCAAGGCCCTGGGTTGACTATGGATATCAGACCAGAGGCAGAGGCTCTGTTCTCTTCCTAAGTACAGGTTGGGGTGGAGAGAGGTGGCGCCGGGGCCCAGCTCAGTTATCATTTGACCCTAGCCTACAGGGGAGGACCTCAGTTCTCCACGATGCCTGTTCGGAAGAGGAAGGAGGGGACGGTGGGAAATTACCCAACCAGTATTCCTTAGGATGGGAGCTAGGAAGGAAATGTGGCAAGAGGCAGTGCCACAGAATATGGTGGTCAGGGAGCCTCCCTCAAAAATCTCTCTGAGGAGGTAACATTGCAGGTGACTCCTGTAGGCAGAATGAGAATTAACTGGGGGGAAAGGAGGGGCCCGGGATTCCAGAAGAGGGAACGGCACAGGCAAAGCCACCAGCTCCCAAGAACTCCATGTTTGTGCCTCCACTGGGCTTCCTCGACCCCATCAGCCTCTCAGTACAGATTTCCAGTCTCAAACATATTCTTCTTTCTTTTTTTTTTTTTTTTTTCTTTTATTTCCTTGACTGTCTCCCTCCTAGAGCCCTTTGAGTGTAAGCCAGGCCCGGCGCTCTCCAGACCTGGGCAAAGCTCTGTTCTTGTGGCTTCTCATTTGCCTCTCCCTCTGGTTTCCTGGATTCCTTACCTTCCTCTCATGTGGTTTACACCCTTGTTATGGACTGAACTTGGTGTCCCCACCGAACTCATAACTGGAAGCCCTAAAACCCAATGTGACTAGATGGGGGAGAGGACCCGTTGAGGAACTGACAAAGGATAAATGAGGTCGTAAGGGTGGAATGCTAATCTGATAGGGCAGGTGCCCTCATGAGAAGAGAAAGAGACAGCAAACCTCTACCTCTTTCTCTCTCCACCCCTGGCCCCTGCCCTTTCTCTGTGTGGTGCCAGGACACAGCGAGAAGGCGGCCATCTGCACGCTAGGAAGAGGAATCTTACCTGAATCCCTTGGTCTGGGACTTCCAGCTTTCAGGACTGTGAAGGGGGGAAGCATGTATATTGTTTTAAGCCACGCAGTCTATGGTATTTTGTATAGCAACCCCAAAACCCTCCTCTTGATAAACTAAATCTTTCGGAAGCTATCTGGGAGTTTCGAGGTGGGGGTGTTGTTTCGTTTTGTTTTGTTTTTGCTTTTCATCTCTGAAAAACGTTTTGGACAAAGAATTTGCTGGGTATAGAATTTTAGGAGGAGAAGACTCTTTTCCCTGGATTCGAGGGTAATCCTTCATTGTCTTCTAACTTCCACTGCTGCTGTGGAAAAGTCTCGGGATCTTCTTACCCCCAGTTCATGAAGTGTGATTTCCCCCCCCCTCCCTGAAACCTTTTAAGATCCCCTCTTTATCTTTGTTCTTCTGAATGGCCCCCATAACAGGACTTAGCATCAATCATTTCTCATTCATGGCCCTGGAAAGCCAATGGGTCACCGAATCGGAACAGTTCTAGGCAGTTTTCTTGCATTTGTTTTTCTTTTGAAAATTTCTTTGTCTCTACTCACTGTGTAAATCCTTTCTGGGCTTCGACCATAGAATAGAGATACATGAATTTGGCCTTTTTTAAGAATCTTTTCTCCTAATAGCTATCTTTTCGGGTTTTGTTTTGTTTTGTTTTGTTTTCCCTAATTTGATCTTCTGAAAGATTTTCTCAAGATTATCTTCCATCACTTCTATTACACATTTGTATTTTTGCCATGATATTTTCAGTTTCCAAGAACTTCTTGTTCTACATCTGTTGATTTTCATAGATATAATATATTCTCATCACTCTGAAGAGGTTGGAGTTGTTTGTTTTTTAATATTCTTCTTGTTCCTGTCTTGTCTTTCTTTTTTCTTTTTTTGAGCGGGATCTGGGTTTTTTCACACTGAGGACTTTTCCCAAAGGCCTAAAGATCCTTGGTTGTCTGCTTATATTTAATAGGGAGGCTCTAGAAAGCAAGTGGGAATCTGTGAGTGTTTTGATGACTGATCAAAGGCCATATTTTGCTTATGGAAACCCCCAAATGCCAATATTTATATTGCTTTTTCCTTGGGGGACATTCATAATCTCCAGAAGAGGATCACTTACTCTCCTGGGGGGTGGCAGTGAGGGAAAGGGAGGGAGAGTCAGAAGGCAAGAAACTGGAATTCAAGGAGCAGAAGACAGGATAAACCACTCAACATTCCAAATGGGGCGTGTTACTGGGATTCTCGGCAAAGACACACTGGGAACAAGAAGGGGACAATGGCTTAGGTGAGGAGATCTATGTTATTGGCATCTTGGTTAAAATTCATTCTTGTCTGAAAACTCTGACACTTTAAGTTAAGCATCCTGTGTGATGACTTCTATCTCGGATGGCATCTACTAGACTGTTCAATTTCTGTCCTATTTGCCCCTTGAAACTTTTTAATATATAATATATTAATATGATAATTAATGTAATTAATATAATAAATAATATTTATATAATTAATATAATATATGCTATATGATATATAATAAATAAATAAATATAATATATAATAAATAAATATAACTCAGTGTCGGACAGTTTTTCCTTTATATGTCCATCTTTGTAAAGGAACAGGTTTGGTATTTAAACTTCATAGTTTATTGCTTTCTGTTTTAGTGTTAAGGCTTTCTATTATACAAATAGGAGGCATTTGTTCTAGATTATCTAGACCAGGAATCAGCAAACTCTTTCTGTAAAGAGCCTGCTAGCAAATATTCTAGGTTTTCTGGGCTGGGTTTTGTTATTCCTACTCAACCCTGATATTGTATCACAAAAGTGACCACAGACAATACATAAATGAATAGACCTGGCTATGTTCCCATAAAGCTTCCTTCTAAAAACAGACGGTGATCCCGACTTGGCTTGCAAGCCATGGTTAGCTGACCTCCCTCCACACCTGCAGACTACAGACTAACAAAATCAAGAGAACAAAATTACCAGGGATCTTACCATTAAAAGATAACTGATGTGAGAATTTTGATGTGTATCTTTCCAATTATATATAGATATATATTTCATTTTCAAAACAGGACCTTTATCTACATACAGTTCTAACCTGTTTTCCTCATATAATATTTCAAGAATATTTATGCCATAGAAGAGTCTTCAATAACATTACTTTTAATAGCTGGTAAGTAGGATGCCTGGGTGGCTCAGTCGGTTAAGCATCTGCCTTCGGCCCAGGTCATGATCTCAGGGTCCTGGGATCGAGCCCTGCACCAGGCTCCTTGCTCAGCTGGAAGTCTGCTTCTCCCTCTCTCTCTCTCTCTCTCTGCTTGTGCTCTCTCTCTCCCTGACAAATAAATAAAATCTTAAAAAAAAAAAAATAGCTGGGAAGTACTCCATTACAGAGACGTATCACAATTTATGTGACTATTTCCCCATTGCAAGATTCTGTTTTCTTTTTCATCTCTCCTACAAAGAGTCAGGGCTACTATTTCGTTGCTGGGCATTAGTCCAGGGACACAAATGATGTGTAGGAGTCATCTGATCTGATGAGTTTGTGTCTTTGCCATGCCAGTCATTAAATATTTTCTTCATATCAAGCCTATAGACAATATGGGGGTAAAGAACATCAGAACTAAGTTTTTTTTTTTTTAAGATTTTATTTATCCATTTGAGAGAGTGTGTGTGTGAGAGAGAGAGAATGAGCAGGGAGAGTGGCAGAGGGAGAAAGAGAAGCAGACTCCCCGTTGAGCAGGGATCCTGATGCAGGGCTCCATCCCAGGACCCTGAGATCATGACCTGAGCCGAAGGCAGACACTTAACTGGCTAAGCCACCCAGGCACCTCCAGAACTAAGTCTTAACACAATTTAATAATTACTTTAAGATAAATTCCTAGAGAAGGGCTGGCTGCTTACTGAGTACTCACATTTTTGACATTTTTGACCAACATTGTGAAATCAACTGCCAGAAAGGCTATGCCAGTTTTTAATTCTATCAGCAGAATATTAGAGTATCTTTTTTTTTTTTCTACAAAGGATCTTTTTAGTAAGTAAATTTCACATGTTATCATAAAGTCTTAAACTCATATGTAATGTCCAGGACCAAAATAATCCATTCTCCCTCTTGAAAACACGGCATAAACTCTCTTAACACAATCCAGGCATACAACTTTTAACTTCGTCTTTCCCCGACAGATGCTCCCCGGACACTCATTGCAAGAGGTATGCTTAGAAAAGAGGATTCTGTGCTCACAGAAATTCAGGAGATGATAAGGACTGTCATTCTGTTCTTTGAGAGTCACAGAGCTCACTAGCCCATTCAAAGCACTGAGTAGACCTGTATTCTGTTTAGAACCATCCTCAACCTAGAGTTTCCCAAACAAAACTCTCTCCTCAAGTAATAGTGATATGGACTCAGATGACTAGTTCTTTAGAACAAGTTTGGGGAATCTGGTCTCGTGTGTGGGCAAAAAACAGAATCCTATCATTGTATAATATCATGATGTTCCCACCCAAAATTCCTGCCGCTACAGAGGGTGGTCAACACCACACAGCACAGTAAGGAATGAAGATTATTGGAAAGTTCTAGAAAAATGTTTATGTGAGCACAACCTAAAATAATAATAATAATAAAAGACTACTAATTTTGGAAAGAGGGGTGATGAGAGGGACATAAATGAGCTGAGAAGGTGCTTGCTATATCCTTAAATATGAAGTAGGCAGCCCATAGAGCATGAGGGACATCATTGTACCTTCACGGGGGATAACAAAGTTGAGGAACTCATTACCCCATCAAGTTCAAAGAACATTTAGGCAAATGAGTGGATGTCAGATTCATGATGGATTATTTGAGGAAAGCTAAGGATTCAGGGAAAGACAATATCTCTGACCTTTTGGAAGCTGACATCTTAGAAGGAAATTAACTGTGTTCTTTCTTGGAGTCTGCCAGTCATCACTTAGTCCTTTTCTCAAAGGTCCCTAAAGAGAGAGTTCCTTGCATCCCTGAATACCGCATCAACACTATTCCATCATTAATTGTCAGGCCCCATCAATACACTCCATCTCCTTTCCAGCCAGGAGCTGAAAAAGAGCATTTTGGAAATCTTTACTTCTTTTATTCATCAATATAAAGGGAGGAGAGAAGAGTTAAAATGCAGGGAGGGCCCTGCAAACTCACTGTTTCTATTGATTTTCAGTACTCTTTCCAGGGTAAATTTGGATTTGGGAATTTCTAGCAAAATGGGTTTAGCATGCACACATAAAAAAGGAATAGCTCCCCTCTCCATGATTCCTGTGTCATGTAAGTTCTAGAAAGATACGTTCATTTAAGCTTATATGTCCTCTCTCCAGGGGCCTCTTTCATCACCGGACAACACTCAAGATCACTAGCACCCAAAGCCCGAAGTTTCCAGGCACTGCGGCCACACGATAGATAATTCAGGAGACTCCCCTGTAGGTCAGCATCTCGAGGTCCTCTAGTGAACTTGTTAACTTTCTCAGCCTTGGCAAAGAAGACAGAACATCAAGGATGGACCATCATTCTGTCATGGAGAAGACATCATCTTACATTGTATCCAATCCATTTCATTTTGTATATGCAGTACCTATGCAAATGAGCCCCTGATAGGAAGGAATTTGCCCAAAGCTATGATTATTGAGAAGTATGGCTTGGGTTATATAACCTGGGGTCTCCTTCTTCTGCAGAGAACTCTATCCGTTTCCTTCGGTTCTTCTCTACACTGAACGCTTTTTTGCCGACCCTATGGGGGACAGTTGATGGGTCAGAAGGGCCTAGAAAGATTCCTTTGGGAAGCTAAAACTCCTGAATTTCGAGGCCATAGAAACAATAGAAATCCCATTTTGGGTTTTGAAGCCTTTGTCTTGAGTATGTTAAGAGTTAAACCTTTGGCTGGATGTGAAGTGTTCCAGAACACACTTCCCAACTGGCTAGCCAGACCCTTCCAAATGCCCTCCTTAATTATGCAGAAAGCATCTTCCTTGCTAGGTTGCCAAATTATATTGCAGGAACTAGAGCGAAGCTGGGGCTTGTTTTTCTCTCTCCTCTTGACTGTACATCCTTAGTTTGGTTTTAAATTTCTCCATTCTCCGTGGCTATTGGCAACACTGGATTAGTAATGCTAAAAAATTTATCTTTACAACCTATTGTCTTAGGTAAGATTGTATCAACAGCTCCAGATGGACCAATCTCTAAGAATAATTTCACTTCCCCTTATCATTGACAGGAATCACATTTACATATTCTACTGGTGGGAGAGATAATGCAGAGATGATTAATGTCCCCCGATGTACAGATACCTGTAGACTTTTTGATCAATGTCTCCCCAAGAAAGTGTCTTTCATTCTGGATGCTCAAAGTCCAAAAACGTGCTGTGATTAATGTAACTAAATGTTTGGGGTCGGCGGAAGCTGCAGGCTCTGTTCCCTGCGTCCCCATCACACTAAAGAGAGGTCACAGGAGACTGGATTAGTCATGTGGAGAAAAAGTCTGTGGGGCGCATGTGTGCGTGGGATTTCAAATATCCCCTGAAAGAAAGCAGCAGCATCTTCCCTGGAATCGCTCCTCCAGAGACTCCGAGGTCTGGTTCTGTGTGTTGTATTAAAGTTGGGATACGTTCTGATTTATTTCACACATTTGTTAACCAGAAATATCTGGCTTCTCCAAGTGATCCCTTAGAGAGGCATTAGAACCAGCTAGAATCAAGGAACAAAAGGCATGGAGAGGAGGTAGATATTGTGCATTGTTTTCTTAATCCTTTAGATTTACTTAATCATTTCCTCGGAGATGCCTTTAAAGAGTCTTCCAAGTCCACGTGCCAGTGCCCAGAGTCAGGGTGGCAGAGAGTTGAAGCAGGGAGTCTGGGGGCAGCCCGAATTGCATTAGATCCCAGCTCTTCCTCAAGGTGGGACACTTTGGGGCATGCTCCAAAATGCTCTCGTGCCTCAGTGTACTCATCTGTAACCTGGGGATAACAACCGTTAAGTGCTCTTAAGGTCATTGGCAAGCTTAAATTAGAAAACACCTTTAAAGTGCTTGGTTCAATGCTTGGCACTTAGCAAGAATTCAATAACTTCTAGCTATCGTTGTTGTCATTATTAATTCTAAAAAAAGCTGTTGAAATGTCTCATACTCATGCACGTCTCATGCACACTTCTTGCGAACAATGAGGCTTTCTTCAGGTACTGCCTGGCTAGGCTCCTCTTGCAAGGAGATCTATTTTCCATTGGAAAATATTTTTAAGAAAATTATATTCAATTCAAGGACATTTACATAATAATATGCATATCTAAAACCTGAGTAAGCCAGGCTGCCCCTAGCTGTGGGAGCTGAAGAGGCCATATTTAGGAATACAAATTACTCCTGGAAAAGGTTTCTGTGCCCTGGACTGCTCCCAAGGAACACACGTGGGTCATGATTAAATGGCAAAACTGGAAGATGTTAGAGGAATTAGGAAAGAAAATCCAGAACCACATAAGGTGGTGAAATCCAGAAAATGGGGGGTATGGGGAAGTTGAGCTATAGGGGAGAGTGGTGGGAATTTCTCAGAGGTGAGTGTAGGTGCTGGGAAATACATGAGGACCTTTCATTCATTCACACATTCATTCATTCAACAAACATCTATTAAATGCCAGGTACAGTTCTGGGGTTTGGGATGATGTAGTCAACTGCTCAAACCAAGCTCCTGCCCTTGCCAAATTGGCCGCCCAGCAGGGAGAACAGACAGGACAAGCAGACAAGAAATAAAGTCATGTCAGCCAAACATCGGGCTGTAAGGGAAATGGAGCCCACTTTGTTTCTCCCTCTCAACACAACAAAGATGTACTCCACAGACAAGCAGCGCCTGTGAAACTTGGGGGAAAACCATGCCCTCCCTGGAGCCTTCTTCTCTTGGGAATGGGAGACCCATAAATCCAAGTCCCCGACGTGAATCCTTGGAAAGATGGCTGCCAGCGGTGACACAATCTAGCCCAGGTTGAACACCACCCAGTACGTCCACTGCCGAGTCCCAGCCCAAGCCACACCCACAATCCACCATGACTCGTCCTTAGACACGGTCTGCTTCGGTCAGAGTGGGCGCTATCGGGCCTCTACACGAGATGAGACGATGAAAATCTAAGAAGATGCCATCTCTCCTTGCTCACGGACACAACCAGAAGACGCATTTACCAAACTGCGCCAGAAAGAGGGAGACCACTGAACGGTGATGTGCGTCCTATCCGAGCTTGTCCCTACTGGAGCCACTTTTGAACCCTTCCATGGACACCTTTACCCACAGAGCTCCCTGGAGCCCTCGGAAACCCACAAGGCCAGACACCGTGGCCTGGCCCCTTCCTCCATGTCACGCAAACACCGTTCCACGATCATCCACCTCCGAGGCAGCCCTGGATGGGCTCAGGAGTTAGACCCACCAGAGCTGAAATCCTGACTCCACCCCTCGCCAGCTAAGTGACCTTAATCTCGCCAAACCTTAGTGTCATTACGTGGAAAATGGGGGAAATTCAACTAACAGGGTGAGGGTTTAGTGAGTTAAAACTTTCACAGCCTTGCAGATTGTTAGCTCTCAATATTTTTTTGTTTATTTGTTAACAGGAAGGAAGGAAGGAAGAAGGGGAGGGGAGGGAAGGGAGGGGAGGGGGGAGGGGTGGAAAGGAGAAAGGGAGAAGGAAGGAAGAAAAAGCAAGCGAGCTACAAGAGTGTTTCACTGGGATGAAAATGCTTATTGCCTGTTAAATAATGCAGAGTGTTTGCCCTTTCTCACTGGGAAGGTTTAGAAGAAGGTTTATGTGATTTTGCATTTTTCTCCAGCTGGGGGAGAGAGAGCCAGGAGGGAGGACAGCAGCAGGGGGATGGGTGTCTAGCAAAATAAATAAATAAATAAATAAATAAAAATACACATTCAATAAATGGGAAAATTATTTAAATAAGCAATCCTGAGGAAAAAAATATGGAAGCCAATTTTATTCATAAAACAACTGATTTACAGCATTCTAGCTGAGAGCAGCTTTTAACGCAAGCCTCTGAGATCCGATTTATTATTCAGCAAAATATTCAAGATTAATAAAGGTATCTTTAATACTAATATAGCAGCAAGAGCTAATATATGTAAAATAATTATTATGAAAAGTATTATCAATATTTGGGGGAATAATGTACATGCATAATGAATGAATTTTGCCCCTGGGTTTAGGCTTACATCTTGGCCTGATTTTGCATGGAGAAATTCTGCATTATAATGAAAGGCAAAATGATCACACATTATAACTGTGAGTTTTTTATCACTGCTTAGAAGCATCCTAAAACTGTCACCTAAACAGGAAAAAAAAAATATATATTCCATATAAGCATGCAGAGAGTGAGATTTATCATTCTTTGAGTGGTGGAAAACACCCAAAACCCAATTGCTTTCAAAATGACAACTATCAGCCCTGAAGAAGTCAATAAGAATTTTTTCAACAGCCAAATACCACAAAAATCTACCAAATTTTAGGCAAAGGAAGTGTTTGCTTGGGCTTATTATTTTATTTTTAGAAACCCTCAAGTATCACTCAAATGGCATTTACAAACCAAATCGGATGAAGAATTATTTTTATTCTCATGAGCCACTGAGGACCTTATAAAATTTAACAGAAGCTATTTCCCCACCTCTACCCTCACACTACACTTCTGAAATAAAAAATCGAATTCTCTTCAACCAATACCTGGTTGTGCCTCCTTACACCAAACCCTGTTGGGGTGTAGGGAGTGGCCAAGGGGAAAGAAAGAAAGAAAGAAAGAAAGAAAGAAAGAAAGAAAGATAGATAGATCAGGAAGCATCCCTTTCCTTCTAGAGTGTTTATGAGTAAAATAGAATTGAATGGACATCTCCGCCCTGAGCTCTCTAGTCTCATCCCTTATTTTGCAGTCAAGGAAACTGAGGCCCAGCAAGCGTGAACACATGCAAAGCTGCATTTCCTTACTTCCAAAGCAGAAGCAGAGAAGCTTCTACCACCCCTCCCCTACCCCGTCCGCCAAGTTCACCAGGGCCCCCGAGGAAGCTGCAGTGTCTGCTGATTTCAGACTGAAGTTACCCTTCACCACACTCAGCAGGGACCCCAAGTTTAACAAGAAAGCAACTCACCATCACTCAGTACCTATTGTACATGAAGAATGATGTTGGCTCCACTCAGAGCCGCTATTTTCTCTACTGAAATTCCTGCGGTGAAGGCTTCTTACCTTAAAGGATCCCTCACATGGGGCAGGCATGTTCAGCATCACCTAAAGAAAACAAAAGTTTCCAAGCCTTTGCTAGCTCTGGAATTTATGTGTAAGAACTCATGTTTGAGAGGCTTTATTTTTTTTATGTTAAATGACTACACTATAAATCTCACGAAGAGCATAAATCAGACTTGACTCCAGCCCCATGAGGGAGGCTGGGACCGATTTATGGCGAGGCACAAGAGAAGAACAGTGTGTTTTATTTGTTTTACCACCTGGCACGGACACGGAGAGGGGCCTTGGGGGAGCTGGCCTGTGCGGCCCAGGGAACAATCCACAAGGCTACGATAAATCCACCTACGTCTAGCAACCCACCTTGGGTTGAGAACTTGGAATAACGGCAAAGATAGGCTATCTCGTGGAAGATTCTTAGTCCCGAGCAGGGACGGTGTTGGGTTGGAAGTCCAGTGTGACAACGGCCAGGTCTTGCCTGGCTTCAAACACTGCCACTTATTATTATTAACAGAGAGAGTCCTTTGTGGACTTTTCCCGTCTTTGTTAATGGGAAATTCAAGATCAATGTTTCAATAATGAAACATTTTAAAGGACATCTGATGAATCCTGAAAATATGATAATTTGCCTCAAAGAGTCCCGAGTCATTAAAGTCCTCTCAGTGAATCCCATCTCTGGGATAATGTCATTTATTAAACAAATATTTAATGAACATCTACTATGTGGTGGGTACATCCTCTAGTGGAGTTTACTCTCTAGTGGGGGAGATGGAAAATACGAGAGTAGTTGGTCAAATGAGAATAATTGTTATAGAGAAAAATAAAGTCGGTGATGGAGTGACTTATTAGCTGGGATGATCTGGGAATGTCTCCTAAACAAATGGCCATTTAATGAGAGACCTGAAGGAAGTCAGGGAAAGAGCCACACAGATAACAGAGGCAAGGATAGAAGCCTAGAGACTGGTTAGCATACTACTGCACCAGTCTAACCAGAGGTCACGGTGGTCTGTGACAAATTCCCTTCAGCCATTAAATGCCATTAAATGCATCTTAAGAAAGACAAAATCACAGTTAATCTTAGAGTCTGAGAGCTCTGGATAATTCAAGGGGGGAAAAAACAGCAGTTTCTGAAAACCAGGTTTTAAGTCCAGAGGACATAAGAAGTCCTTTTCCTTTTGAGACAGAGCAAGGAGACTGCAGTTCCATCTTTTGTCAGACCCCACTAGGATCAGGATGCATCCAAGGATGGTAGCATCCCTTCTGATGATTTCCCTAAAACCAATTTCTTGTGCAGTTGTTTCAGCTTCTCCGGAAAGTCCGCTCTACGCCTGTTTATCAGCGCGTCTAGGAAACAGTACTAGAGACCTCATCGGACTTAATGAAAACTCCACTGGACTTCATAGAACGGAGGGAGAGAAAGCACACCACGAAGAGAGAGGCTGGGGGCCCCTCGGCCATATCCTCTTCCACCAAATTGGTTTCCAGTCATGTGAGTGGATTGAGAAGAACACTTACGAGTGATTACTACCACAGGAAGGTTGTGGGGGGTGCACTGAGAAGACAGTGAAGAATGGGACCAAATGGGAGGGAATGGACAAATTAATGATTAAGGAAGATTTTTTTTCTTCTAGGAGTCGTGTCCAGCCTGGCCTCCCAGATTTGAGCAATCTTTCACTGTCAAGAGAGGCGGGGAGATTGATTCAATTAAGATTAGCAGAGTCGGAAAAATGGCACCTGGGTTAGTTTTGGTCAGTGACGTCTTCTCTCTCTCCTCTCTTGGTGGTGGTGGTGGCCTGCTCACACGCAGAGCTGAGCTCCGTTGGGCGCCGGGGAAGGTGGGGCAGGCTTCAGGAAGTGGGGTTCGTGGACCACATGCCGGGCTGCAGATCTGGCATTTCCCAGATCTTTCCTTCTGAGGTCCCATCCACGTGTCCCCCTCGGGGTTGATTTTTCTTATAATTAGCCACTCGTTCTAAAGGAACACGAAGGAGGTGGGGAAACTCAGCAACATGTGGGGGGAGGGAGGGTCATGGCTGGGTACAGGTTCTGCGAAGCAAATGAATGTAATTGGAGGTCTCATTAATTCTGAGACGGTGCCCGGGTGCCCTTGCTGGTGCTTCCAAAGGGCGGGAGAACTTTCCCGGAGACGAGAGCATGTTTGCAACAAAGAGGGGCTGGCAGCGCCCACATCTGCTCGTGAGGCACCTCACAGGGCTTGAGGTCCAGGGGTGAAGAGATGGGGGGGCGGGGAGTACATCACTCTCGCCTCCTCCCACGGCCACCCCGGGAAACCCCACCGCACGGGCACTCTTGATTTCTGCTGCGTGGATCTGGGTGTGCGAGTGCAGCCGGCAAATGCTTCAGACGACCGTGCTTTGCCATTTCCTGCCGCTGCCTCGAAATTCGTATTCAGACCCTGTTGCTGGATAAGTTTAATGAAAGTGGTACTTTCCACGAGGTCCCTGGTGGCATTAGTTCACATTACAAAATCATTATACATAATTTGACACTATTGTGCACCGTTAGCTTAGAAAAAGAGCTTGTTTTACAGCTCTGGGGACAGAGGTCCCTCCAGATAAGGTTGGGCTTAAGAGAGAAGAGAGAAGTGCCTCCCTCTGGTTAGTAATGAGGACTTTGATGTTCGATGCAGTACTCCCTTTATGTCTATCAAGACGGATATTTAGTCCACGGGAAAATAAATAAACAAATAACCGAGTTGCTCTCTTAAAAGGCAGCTGTGGGCCAGGCGCTGAGCTCCACGGCTCTTAAAAGCAAATATTTGATCGTCATTTTAAAAGCCTCTCCCGATGCCACAGACTCTTACTTGATTTTTGTTGTTGTCATCGTTGTTGTTGTTGTTCTGAAAGGTCCTGCTGCTGGTGACTTGGCACAACTCGTCACACACTGTTCTACCGTGTTCCATGAGCCACACGGGGCCGGTGTCCTTCCGGGCTGTGCAGGTGTACCCCATCAGTCATTAGAGACGAAAGTCCTTCCAGCCCAGCAGGTAAATGCCCTAAGTTCCTGAGCCCCTATGCCCTCTGTCTGGATACCCTAACCCTTCCCCTAGGCCCCCCAGATGTCCTCATGACCAGCAGCTAAAGGGTTTCTGTCTGTCACCCCAGGGGCACATGTAGGCTGAAAGGGGTTGATTTATGTCCCTCCCCAAACTCCTATGTTGATGTCCTCATTTCTAATGCGACTGCATTTGGGATGGGGCCATGCAGGGAGGTAATTAAAGTTAGATGAGATCCAAAGGGTGGGGCTCTAATCCCATAGGGCTGGTGTCCTTATAAGAAGACGAAGAGGGGCACCTGGTTGCCTCAGTCAGTTAAGCACCTGCCTTTGGCTCAGGTCACGATTTCAGGGTCTTGGGATCAAGCCCCGCATGTTCAGTGGGGAACTGAACTGCTTCTCCCTCTCCCTCTGCCCCTCCCCTCTGCTGTCTCTCAAATAAATAAATAAAATCTTGAAGAAGAAGAAGAAGAAAGGGAAGAGGAGGAGGAAGTAGAGCTAGGTGAGAGTGCTCTCATGAACACACACAGAGAAAATGGCCATGTGAGGACACAGTGAGAAGCAAGGAGAGAGGTCTCACCAGAAATCAGCCCTGCCAGCACCTTGATCTTGGACTCCCAGGCTCCAGAACAAGGTGAGAAGATACAATTCAATGGAAATCACCGCACCTGGGGTATGTCGTCGTGACAGCCCAAGCTGACTGATACAGAGAGTATCCCCATGCGTTGGTTCCCATGCCTCATACCCTTTGATAAATCACTTTATTTTCACCCACTAGCCTCCTTTCCCATTGAAAGAAATCACCGACCTCCCTCTAGCTAATTTCCAAAGGCACCTGGTTCAGAATCAGAATTCATTCACACCCCTCCACCATTGTGGACTTGTGGTGTGAGCGGCCATCTTGAGCCCACTCTCTTCCTTGAACGGGTTGGCCAATCGGTAGTTCCCCCAGGGCCTCTGGAGCCTGCCGGCGTGGGAGGTCTAGACTTCTATTCTGATAGAATCTGACAATGCAAGCAGGCCCCGCCGGGGGAGCTTCAGCCTTCCACCGGTGCGTGTGCTTTTCCTTCTGCCTAAAATCGTTCTGGGGTGCGTGGGTGGCTCAGTGGGTTAAAGCCGCTGCCTTCGGCTCAGGTCATGATTCCAGGGTCCTGGGATCGAGCCCCGAGTCGGGCTCTCTGCTCAGCAGGGAGCCTGCTTCCTCCTCTCTCTCTGCCTGCCTCTCCGCCTACTTGTAATCTCTGTCTGTCAAATAAATAAATAAAATTAAATAAATAAATAAATAAATAAATAAATAAAATCGTTCTGCCAAGCCCCTCCCCCGGGGCCAGCTCATATACGGCTTCCCAGGGAGGGCCCTGCTTGCACAAGTCCGCTGGGCTGTCCTTCTGGTGGTCTTGAACCTGTCTGATGACGGATGCCCAATCGTCCCCCCTCAAAAGCTCTCCCACTGACCTCCTTCCTCCTCCCACCTCTTCCTTGTCCCCCTTTCCAGCCTTAGCTCTGTGGAAGTGGGAACGACGTTCCCCATTATTCGTTGCTGAATTTCCAGTCCCCACAATGCCTGCCACATAGTACCGGCCAAGGAAACACAAGTTGAATGCATGAAGGAATATTTGAAATGAGTGCTAGGGCTAGGGGAGGCCTCAGTCCTCTCTTTGCAGGCGAACAAGCCAGGGCTCAGCCAAGGGAAGGGTATGGCCTGAGGTCACAGGGCGAGAGAGTGGCCAAGCCAGGCTAGAATCTGTAGGTCAGCAAGGACCAGGAACACACAGCCAACCTCAGTCCATTTGCAGATGATCTGAGTAGAGAGTCCCTGGGCCCTTTTCCCAAAGACATCATCAGGATCACGCACATGTAAGCAAACTCCCGTACCTCATCCCACTACCGTCTATTCTTGAGAAGAGGACTTGAGATTGATGAGATTTTAAATGGTGTCGCATTCTGGGCATTCATAACTTGGACTGGAGTGCAGGAAATCCTGTTTGTCTCCCAGAGGGAGACAAATGTGCTCTGGAAAATTCCCGGAGGGAAGGAGGGCATCATGGGGAATCTCCAGCACACTGGCAAGTCTGGCCTAACTCAGAACAGAGAAAGGGGGTGCAGGGTGATTCCTTCACATTCTAGAAGTTTCCTGAGACACGTCATTGTGGGGGAATGGGCATTTCAGATGGAGATCGGGAGAGGAAGAAGCAGCCAGAATGGCAGTAGGGACTTCAGGTCATCAGAGAATGACTTCACCCCCAAATGTCTCTCCCCTCCCCTCCTGGGAGGCCTCACGCCCTCCAAAAAGGGAGAGGAAAGGCTGCCTTCAGGAGGTCCAAGTAAATCTTCCACTCCCCAACCAAGAACAAGGGAGGGAAGGAGATTCTCGGAGATTCTGAGGGAGGAAGCTACATTCCAAGAGCCATAGACAGACAAAGAGAATCTAAATGACTCAAAGCAAAGGGACAGACAGTGAGACAGCCTCTCAGTAGCTTCAAACATGCAAATAAAGAAGGAAAAACTTATTCCCCAAGAGAATCATGAAAAGGGAAAGACCTAAAAATACACATTATTTCTCTCTGTTTCTCTCTCTCCCTCTTCCCCTCTTTCACTTTCCCTTTCTTCTCTTGTCTCTTTCTTTTTCTGAGGTCAGCTGGCAGAGTTCATAGGGACCCCAGGTAAGTGGTTCACCTGCTTGCAGGAATGGTCTTAGTCACACAGTAATGATAATACTAATGATGCCTGGTCTTTACGGACAGTTTACAACACACACTCCCGTTCCGGGTGCCTTGCATTGATTATTTCCTCCTTGAATCCTCCACACTCTGGGCCCTGGGTGATAGGATGAGAAGCATCTGTCTAGAGTCTCTAACCAGTCCTGTATGGGGCTGGGATCTACCAAGATGTCCTTCCCCCTGTGCCCAGGGCTCTTCTTCCTAGCCCTGAGTGGATCTTGGGACTACAGCCTTGGGAATCCCCAGTCATCTCAATGTGGGTTCACCCTCCCCCCTGTTCACACCAACTTTTGAGCTTACGGGACAGTCCTCGATCCTCAAACTTGGTTGCTTCCCCCCATGAGGTCCTGAGAGCCCCATTTTGCCACCTGTTACCAACTGGGTTACCTCAAAGGAGCATCAAGCTGTCCACATGCTTGGTGATCCAGGGGATCCCACACTTGTCTTCTAAGCTCCCCTAGAGGAGAGGTAACCGATAGCCCCAACAGATCTTGGGGGGTGGAAGTGGGGAGAGTGGAGAGAGTCCAAACGCCTGGGTACAAGCTCCAAACTTCTATAAAACTTCCTTTTTAACCTAAAAAGTCCATGGCAGGGGGAGGGGGTTGCCTTCTACTGCAGAATACATCTATTTCTGAAAAAAAAAAAAAAAAAAAAACAGAAAAACTCATGTTTTTAATTACTTGCCTTGGAATAAAACAGATGATCTCAAAAGATGGCCCACATGTATCTCCCAGCTTTATCCCCAGGTGGAGAAGGGCTGAGTTTGAGAAGCTCAGAGCTAGTCCAGGTCTCACCTCACTCCAGCCATGTTTCAGCGGAGGCCCAGAGAGGTGACCCAATTTTCCCAAGGCTGCCTAGCAGGGCAGAGTCTGGGCCCCGCATCCGCAGAGGCCTAACCCAGAGTTTCCGCACCTCCTCTGACGCAGCGGTTGAGGGCAGAGGCAGAGGGAGCTGGCAAGGCCAGGGGAGAGTCCTCTTGGGGCTATGGAGCTGCACACCAGTGGGGCGGCCATCCGGCCGGAAGTGATGACCCCATCCACGGCACCCTTCTTTGCACTTCTGTTTCCGGATCATTAATTCTTATAAAACGGGAATGGTCAGAGTATCGACTCCACGGTTTTGACAGAAGAACTCTGAGATGCCACCCACGCCTGGCCCATAACAGGGGCCTCAAAAAATGTTACTCTGAAGGCTGCCATCATCTTGAGAAGAAGGACTCTCCTTCTTTTTTCCTGGTTCCTTTCCAAGACCCCCCATGCTTGGGAACCTTCCCAAGGAAGCCTTCATAACTCTCATGGCGTTAACCTGCCTCTAGGGGTTGGTGTGGGGCTTACCTAAGTGAACACGTGTAGATGCCTAGCACAGACCCTGGTATAAGAGACTGTTAAGTACGAGCTGCCTCTTTTGGGACGCCTGGGTGACTCGGTTGGTTAAGCGTCTGCCTTTGGCTCAGGTCATGATCCCACGGTCCTGGGATTGAGTCCCACGTCGATTAAATAAATAAAATCTTAAAAAAAGAAGAAGAAGAAGAAGAAGAAGAGAGCTGCCTCTTTCATTATAGACAGGCTTTGCCTTTGCATAGATGTATACTGACTATTTTCTATGATATAGGCTTCCGAGGCACAGCTTTATAATCGGACATGCTCACCCATTACGGCACAAACGCACGTGTCCAGCCACCACCCATGAGCATACAGGCGTCCCCCTTTACCCAATGATCCTTTAATTCAATGAACATTCAGACGTTTATGAGTACCTTCTACCTCCTTCTAGAAAATCCCTCCGGGCTTCTTTGCACAAAGTGTTATTTGGGTCACGGCTCCAAGGGCATTTCCTGTGAGAACGAAGGAACGAGCATTCTGGGAAGGTGACGTCAGGAGATCAGTGTTTTCTAGTGTCACAGGGGAGAAACTTCTTAATCCACCCAGCACTGACTCTTCCCCTCCCAGATCAGCTCGAACCCCTTGTCCTTGGAGGCACTCCACTGGCAGGCTCCCAGAGCCCTCTGGCTCCATTCAAAATCCCCTTTTCAGAGCTTTGGCAGGTTTATGGCCTTTAATGACCCCCTATTGTACCCTGATTGCCAATCAGGACACACGTAATGACTGAGCGGCATCACTTAGCCCTTATTCCGATGACAATGGCCAGAGTGGCCAGCTCGCTGTTTTGACATGAGCGGGGTCACAGGGAAAGTTTTCGGGCCGGTGATTTAAGGAGGCGGGACCAGCCAGCACCCTGGACTCCTCCGTTGCTGGGACTTGGACAAAAGAATGAACTCTGAACTTTTCCTTTGACGGATGGAGGTCATTAAAACCGTGGTGGGGGCCCCTTCAAAGGCAGGTGTAGACCAGGCTGTCCCTCAAAGCGCCTAATAAAGAGAGAACAGGCAATTGTGTGGGACTCGGAGAAGGGGAACTTCTGAGAGATTCACTCAAGTGCTTCAAAGAAATCAATGAGCCACTCTGGCCGATTGACAGGGGCCAGAAGCAACGCGACATTCCCTCTACCACCCATTGAATGGGTGGCTGCCTCAATTGTTCCTAAACAGGGACCACGACAATAAATGCTCCGGGTCCTTTCATGGGTACCCCGGGCTCCCGGGTCTTACACTAGCAAGAGAATCCACAGAAAGGGACACCACTGACACCCACTTTAAATTCCATCCATTTTAATAACGTGCCTAGAGATCTCCAAGCAGCTTAAAATATTAAAGGTTTCTTTTAAACATCTGGAAGATAACATCTAATTACTCGAGAGCCTCCAGGTTATTCATATGTAATCGGAGCTAATCCCACCAACCCAAACAAACAGCAAACAAAAGCACTTCCCCTCCAAGTATCATCTTCTCCGAGCACAGAGAGCCCCTCCAACGTAGCTTCCAGACAACACCAGCCTCCCTAACCCCCCCCCCCCCACACCCTCCCAAGCCTTGTTCCCAGCACGGCACAACCAGCTGGGACCACATGCTGCCCCCTGGAAGGGCAAATCCAGAAACGCTGACCTCCTGGCAGTCGGCAGGACAAGTCAGCTAAATAGATTGACTGCAAATGACTTGAGTCATCCAAGTTCAAGCATGAAGGGAAATGAAAGCTCAGGAAATTTCACCTCCCTCCTCTGTTGTTTTTTTTTTTTTGAAAGGTGTTTTTGCTTTTCACATCAGGGTCAGGAATTTTGATCCCAAAGGTCTGAGCAGGAATACAAATGGGTTTGGGCAAACTGGAAGCTGGGGTCTTGGGGGAGTGGTGTGCCAAATGCATCCTTGGGATCATTTCCCCAGCACATTACACACACACACACGCTCTCAGGATACCGAATTCGGCACCCCTCTCCTGGCGGGGCGATGCTTATTAAGGGTAACGCGATCGGATGAGAAGGGGACACACAAGGCAGCCACAAAGCCCAGAGGAAGCAGCTGTGGAGACAAATAATGAAGGTCCCGCCTCCCTAAAATGCACCCACAAGGCAGAGCCACATCCTTTCTGCATTGTCCAAGGACAAATCATCGTGGGTTCTCGAGCTGTTGGCGGTGTCAGCAAGACTGGAGGGAAAAGCCCTGACTCTCGGGTCCCTGGCAGGGGCCCCGGAAGCACCTAGCTGATGGTGGTCCTCTCTGAACCCTCCACCCCTCCCTCCACAACAATGAAATGGACACAAAGGAGCAGGGTTAGCCTCACTGAGTCATAGAAAGAAAAAGACAAAAGAGGCCATAAGGAATCATAAGGACTTTCCCTCTCTCTGCATCCCCAAGAGACAGGGTCTGACTCATGCCAGCGGGTCAAGCAATGCACCGCTTTTCGACATCCGCGGGCAGCATCCTGGGTGTTGGTGTTGAGGGTGAACAGCACAGACGCAGAGCCCGTCTTCATTGCAAGATGGAAATTAAGCAGATAATTTCTCAAATAATGAGCTTATGGGACAGATGAGAGATGCTGTGAAGGAGAAACACCCATGCTCTGAGAACCCAAGTGGTGGCTGGGGTGTCAGGATGGATGAGGGTACGAGTAGGGGCCCTTCGGGTGATAGGGGCTGGTGGACATGCTTTGCTTTACGGCAGAGCCAAGTTAAGGAAGAAGGAAGGTAGGGGCGGAGGATGGGGAGGAGGGAGAAGGGGAGAGGAGGGACAGGAGGAGGGGGAGAGGAGGGGAGGAGAAGGCCTAGAGAAGCAAGCAGGGTTGCTTGGCAGATTCCTTCCTCACAGAGGTTGGGGTGGAAATTTCTGGAACTCTCTGGAAGGTGGAGATCTATCTAATTCCTGGGCCTGTTAAATCTGCCCTGAGGCAAAAGACCCACCACAGGCTTCTGGCTCAAGTTCATTCCATCCCGCCCTCTGTGGACTGTGGAGCAAAGGACGGCCATCACCCTACTCAGCTCAGGGGTAACCTCTCATTCTGTCTTCTAACCCTCTGCTGCTAAACAACCTCATCTATTCAGAGGAGAACGGAAAACGCACTAACTTGACTGCTGACCGTCCCCCTTGTTCTCACCCTTTACTACGGAGTAAACACAGGGCCACAGGCTGCAACTTGATTCCATGCTTGCGAAACACGACCTGGTGTCCTATTAGCATGCCTATTTTACAGATGGGCAAACTGAGGCTCAAAGCCGCCACGTGCCCGCAGTCACATGGCGTATAAAAGCGCATCTAGAACTTATGCCCCTATAGCCGGCCTCCAGAATCCGTCCCCTCACCCTTCCTCCCAACAGCCCCCGTCCAGCCCAAGATGTAGAAACACGGCTTACCGGGAGACACCGCAAACTCGGGGCCTGCTTCCGAGCCCCGTGGGGCGGGCAGCTTCCAGGTCAGAGGATAGAGGCCCACCCTGCCCGCCCACCCCACCACAACCCTGCTGCTCGGGGTAGCGCTGCCTCTTTATTTTTTTTTTTTTTACAGGAAACATCTCAGTTAAATATGCAAGCGTGTTTAATTGCAGGGGCTCAGGCAACTTGTTTATCTTCCTTAAACACTGCCAGGGTGGCTCTCGTTTGTTATCTGGAGTGTGAAATGGAGGCTGACAACAATTAATACGTCCTCCCAGGCAGCTCGGCGGCTCTCTGACGGGAAGCTGTGTACTTCCGAGCAGGCCTGCGAGGAGGTGGCGGGCCCAGCCGTCACTCAGGATCCGAGGGGGGGGAGAGTGACAGCGGCAGCTGACGGCCCCTCCCGCCGCCTCCTGAGAGGCCCCCGTGATAAAGCGGCCCGCTTTGTGGTGTAATCAACTTGCTATACATGCATTACCTCCTAATGAGCGCCGTGTTTAAACAAGTGTATAGAACACATCTGTCCGGGCCTTGAGACTCGAGGCTGTGTGACCAATTTCAGCATCTGAAAGTTAAATTAATGGTAAAGGGTTTAATTGTGAGTAAACAATACCGCATTAAGGAGCAGTAAACACAGCAGTGGGGACCCACCGGCCGGCTCTGGCATCACAGATGCGGCCGCCTCCGTGTGACTGCTAATAGTCTCCCCCACCCGGACTCTCTGACAGTGTCCTGAAGCCCATTTGTCATCTAAATGGTCCATCCCCTTCTCGAACATCATTCTGGCCCACGGTCCGTTCCCGGGGCCTGTGGGGTCTGTGTTCGCTGGAGGTGGGCAGACGAACCCCGAGGCTGGTGGGGAGGGCCTGGAGAAGTTCCAGCTTCTCCACCGAAGCACAGAGCGGGCCCAGAGGGGATAGATACTCCCCAACTCCCGATACCCAGGCGACCCGGCGTCTGTCCAGAGCAGCTAGTCTGCCTTCGACTCCGGGTTCAATGACAATGCTTCCAAACCTGGTTTTTAAAACACCCTAGGGTGTCTCCCATGAACAAAGGATGCCTCAAAAGCAAATTAAGTTCCCTTTAATTAAAGATCATAACATACGCCACAGAACATTCCGTCACGGTAGGGGGAAGGAAGAGACTGTCACATGAAATGAATAGGGCTCCACAACTTTACAAAATTAAGAATTACACCGTGAGGACTCTGCACCTTCCCCATGCGTTCATGGCATTCGGCAACGCCACCTTGGAAACTGAACTTGGCCATCAAAGTGCGAGACGGAGAAAGAGCGAGGCGGGCGTCTCCCCACCCGAATGTGCACAGAGTGAAGCCCTTGGCCTTGGGAAAGAGAACACAGGTCAGGTGCTCTCTGCCTTCCTCTTGCTCACCTCGGTCAGGCTGGAGACGGCTCAGGGGCCAGGTCCTGGGAAGGTTCTGAGGCTCATAAGAGGGCAGGGTGGTGCTCTCCGGGGGGGCATGGTGTCTCTCTCTGCACCTTAAACCCTCCCCACCTGGGAAGGCTTGCAGCTGGTAACTGAGGCTCCGAGAACTTTCCTCTCGTTTGCCCTCCCTGTATTCTGAGCAGAGGAGTGTGCCCTGCAGCTCGGCCCCCATTGGCAGAACGCTGAATTGGGGGGCTGCTGGGGGGGACCTCAGCTCTGAATAGAGGAGCCCTGCCCCTGCTCTCAAGGTATGTGTGTTCCTCAAGGACCTCACAGAAAGGGGAGCTGGTGGCGGCCAAGGTCAAACATTGAAGGCTCCAGGTTTCTGTTTCTCTCCCTTCAAACGGACAGGTGTGTGCTTTCAAAGACAACAGTCTCCCAGCGTCACATCCAGACTCCAAAGTCAGGAACAAATCCAGGCTCTGCCACTTACACTTCTTTGAGCCTCAAAGTCCCTCATCTGTGAAATGGGTTAATAACTGGGCTGTTGAGAGGATTGGCTCCAAGGGTCTTCGAGTCCATTAATAAGGGGCTGTGAACAGCGTGTGGTCCAGAGAAAGTGCTCAGGAAATACTGGGCGCTATTCTGACGGGTGTGATGTCAGCCCCTTTGCACACTAATCAAGCTGACAGGTAGGAAGAGTTCAAGGAGACCCAGGGCCACCGTCATGTCTGGCCCACCTGGTTGGCCAGGCTGCTAGGCTCGCCAGCCCATGGGCGCGCACTGAGCCTTCTTCTCTGCCTGCTGGGTCTACCCATCTCCCCAGCCAAGTGCACACACTCCACACCCGCTGGGCGCCAGCTGTGTGACAGGAAGATCAACACAGCTCTGTTCCCCCCTTGGCCAGGCTCACCTTCCGCACCATTCCGAAAGGCCAGGGCACTGTCCCCACAAGTAGTGTAAGTAAATCCTTGCCTCGTAAAACCAGCTCCTGGTCAAAACTAGCCCTCGAGCTGCCAGTCAAGTTTGCTGAGCTGCATTTCTTAGAAAGTCTTCCCAACACATTGGCTCATTTTGTATGTTCTAAATACAGATAATCTCACATCTCTACTTCTGAAACCTCTTGCCAGTGATTTTTTTTTTTTAAAACACTAAATGGTTTTCTGTGTTTGTGTTGGGCAAATCTGTGTGCCCCTCAAAGACCCCAGAATTTCTAACTAGGCACTGGAAGGGGCCTTTAGGGAACTTGCCTGAAATGGCTTTGGGACCAACACATGGCTGGGGGTGAGGTAGAGTGGCTGGGCCTCTCCCTCCTTCCTCCACAGGCTACCCATTCGGTGCCAACCTACAAAAGTCTGACTCCTTCAAAGGATGCCCAAGAAATTATTACCTCACTTTGCCACAGAGATTGGGTAATGGAGTTTCATGCCCATTAAGGCGGTGTTGCCTTGTCTCTGCTGTTGTCCCTTGGCTTAAAATTATTCCTGGTCTGACAAGTGCCTCCTCCTGTTCCATGTTTGACCACCAAGCCCATGACACACAGGGATGGAGAGTGACCTGGTTGAGACATCTCATTTGTGACCAAGGAGTCCTTCCGTGTTTCCAGGAATAGCCAGAACCAAAGCCCATCGCCCACCTAGACCTGCCACCAATGCCACTACTGCTGGTCCTACCCTGGTCTCCAGAAGAAGGTGGACTGAGTCCAAGCTGGATTTTCAGCGATAACTTATAGGCACACAACAGATGCTTCTAGTCTCTCAGAAATGGAAGGAAATTCAGAAACCCTCTCCTTCACTAATTTTTGCCAAACTTTTGCCTCTGCTCTGAAATTCTAACTTCCCAGGAAATCTTTTGCAGAGCTATCAAGACAAAAGGATCAGAGCCCTAAATGCTCTGACCTCAATGTCCACCCTAATACCCCTTCACCCACAACTCCGCTCACATCAGCTGTGGTCTCTCATCAGAGAACAGGCTAAAAAATCATTGCACCTTATCTAATTTATTTTCTGGCTGGTAAGACATGGCCCAGAGAAGTACATTGACTGGTAGAAAGTAACACAGCAATTAGCAGACAAACATCTTAAAACAAACCTGCAGTTGCCCTGGGATAAAATACAGACCCATCCCGATACCATCATCCCCATGTACTCTGTGATTGCATCAAATAATGGGTCCCCCACCCCCAAGGTCTTGGCCAATGGACACCCTGTATATTTTTAAGATTTTCTTTTTTTTTTTTGAGAGAGAGAATCGGAGCCCTGGTGGGGGACAGGGGGACACAAGGAGAGGGAGAGAGAGAACCTCAAGCAGACTGCACTGAGCACAGAGCCTGATGCGGGACTGGATCTCTGGACCCTGAGATCATGACCTGAGCGGAAATCAAGAGTCAGATGCTTAACCGACTGAGCCACCCAGGTACCCGTTGACATCCTGTATATTTTAAAGGGGAAGGAACCAATTTTCTGCCCCCATCTCCTTTAAAAAAACAAACAAACAAAACGAAAACAAAAACCATAGGCCAGAAATCTGGCCACCCACATAGGAAGGGAAAAGGTAACCCACTGAGGCAACAGACACTCTTTTCCACCCTCTTCTGTGACTTTAGTTTGCCTTGAAAGCCCATTTTCACCACTTATTGATTTTAGTTTTCTCCTGGTCTATGAATGACAACTCGAATTAAGACAACGCAGGGTGAGAAGCCACCAGGCAGTGCTCGTGATAGCCTGTGCTTCCTGACGGAATGCATCACAGCCGTGGGGCCTCCGGCCCACCCCCTTCTCTGGAGGAGTGGTGGGCAGACAGACACCCCTCCACCCCACCCCGGCCTGGCCATCTGGCACGGGGTCCGGTGGAGTGAGGACGGAGTTCTGAGATGAGGTGAGAGCCGAGCATCCCCTCCCAGCTGCCCGCCCCGCAACCTCTTTATGGACAGAGGTGGCCTGTTCACCGAAGGGGCTGTGTGTCTGTCCATCAGCAATTCCAGAAGAGACAAAAGATCCGGCCCCGCCTCTCCCGGCACCGGGCAGCAAACCTGAGCCTGATGGCCCTGGTGCTTCCAGACTCACACTTGCAGAGAGCAAACCCACCAAGGCAGCTGTAATTTGCTGAGTTTTCCTCCCCTCGAGGCTTCTCACCTTGGACAACCTTTCGACAGAAACACCAGTTAGCACCCCCTCAGAAGTCGCATTGGTGATGCAGCCTATGCCTTAATCTGTACTGTTAACTCAAACAAAACAGTGTAACACAAACCGTTTAGCCCAGGAATTCTGCTTTTCCCAATCCATGAAGAACATCACTGGGTAAGTACATCGGTTTATATAGGGACCTCTAGTGCAGCCCTGTTTATAAATCGACCAAAGTGGAAACACGGGAAACATCTAACAAGAGCAGATTGGGTAATATCTTTTGAAAAATCGATTCGATTAAATCCTAGGCAGTCATTTAAAATGAGGAGGATGGACAGTATTTACATGGAAAGATGTTTATAATATAATTGCTAAGTAAATAAGAAAATTAACAAATTAACCACTTAAATATATAGAGTCCCATTCTTGGAGAAAAAAAAAAAAAACACAACTTCCTGGAGATACTCCTATTGTTATTTGCATGGCAGGAAAGGAGAAATGAGGCCAGCCAAAATGTTAAGATTTGAGGAGGTTTTAATTCCCTTCTGAGTGATTTCAGGATGGATTCATTTATAATCAGGGAAAAAATGATAAAGCTATTTTCGTGGGGAGTAGGTAGGGCTGCGTGGACCAAAGAGATGGCCAGGAATAGTGCTCCAAGCTGTCTAATGTCACCCGAAGAGAGTTCCTGTCATGTCATATTTGGAGAAACACAACCAATGTAGGGCGTGTCCTATTCTCTCGTATCTTCCAGTATCCAGTGGGAGGCCCTGCACAAGTTAGACTAATTTAGAAAGCCCATTCCCACAGTCACTTTGGACAGCAGGAGGTTGACGAGAGTTTTTTCTTTGGACCAAATAGGCAGAGAAGACAGAGGCCCAGAGAGAGAGTCTGACCCAACACCACGGTATATCAAGAGCAGTGCCCATCAACATGGCCTCACCATCTTCCTAAAGCCAGAGATCCAATGCTGAGTGACAGTCGGACTGAGAGAAGACCTCCCCAACTAGGAAGCTCCCAAGAAGATATTTTTAACCCATTTTGGGGCCAGGGACAAATTTGGTAATCTCATGGAAGCTATAAACCTCTCTAAGAAAATACACATAAACACAATTTTGCACACAGTGCAGAGGGCTTATGGGTCATCATGGACCTTCTGTGAGTGACTTCAGGTCAGGGAGTCCGGGGGAGGCTCTGACTGGTCTCCATTTTAGGTCTCCATTTTAGTCTCCAGTTCTGACAATAAGCGCTTGCCTGCACACTTCCCACACCTTCACGTCCAGCACCAAGTTCCAGACTCCAACAGGACAGGACCTGTCCTGTCTCTGGGCCTCCCCAGAGCAGGCCATGTAAGGGCCAACAGGGAGGGGGAGATGATGGGGAGGCAGTGAGCAGTAGTGGAGGTGGCCAACCCCCACCCCCACAACACCTTCTGTTCTAATAAGAAGGCCGCCATCTTGTCACTCCACAGCTGCCTGACGGGACTTTCTCGGGAGCAAGCGCATCTTACAGGGTTTTGCAAGGATGTTAAAGAGGGCAATTAAAAGGTAGCACAAGTCAGACCTCACACACGATCCTTCCAGATCGGAGGCCCTGCCTTTCTGATCCTCTCAGCTGGTACAGAATTGAGGCCAGCAACAAAAGGTGTTAATAGCCTGATGAGGAACCCATGCTGATAGATGACCCATTATGGTGATCGCTCTTGTGCGAATGGCAAATAGGTTTGATCAATTAGATTTTAATGTAAAGTGGGGCCTGGGGGAGAAAAACAGCAACCAGGAGAGGGAAGACCCTTTGTTACTAATGTGTCTGGAAAAAGCACTTAATTGAGGTCATAATAATATTAGCAGTTCTCATCATCAATAATTCAGCCTTATTTATTACTACCCGATAAAGTCCTGTCAGGTGGGGAATGTAGGGGGCTTTTGTTAGAGACGGGATGCATGGGGGTAGTGCCTCTCTCTCTCTCTCTCCCCCTCTCTCTCACCCGCTGCAGCTGCTGGGCCTCAGAACATCCAGGCTTCTCTCGTTCTCAAAATACTTTTTAGCCACACTCTCCCTACAGGTCGAAATGGGAGACAGAAGACAAATTCACCACGATGCACAATGTACCCATCTGCCGTCCTCCCTGATTTAAAACAAAAAAAAATTTTTTTTTTTTATTTTTCTTCAAAAAGGCAACTAATTCTGCTTCAGAAACCTGTCAGGAGAAAAACAATTTCTAGTCCCGCATGATTTAGTACCCTAAAGAATAACATAAATTCTGCCTTTTCACACACTTTCAGTCACCTGTGGTTTGTTATCTTTTAAAGCAAAAGAGAGAGCGCGCGCGTGCGTGTGCTAAACGCATGTATAATTGTACAATTAAAGATGCTAGCTCCAGTGTTAAAATTTAAAATGTATTAGTCTCATAAAACCGCCTCATTAGTCTCCGTGTCTTAAAGGACATACTTGTCCATAATGAGGCGAACGCAGGAAATGGCGCAGGGGTGAGGACAAGGGGAAGGAGGAGACATTTGAGCCGGCTGCCATTTCATTTTTCAGAAAGGGGGAGGAAAAACACTTAATAAAGATAATTGGGCTGGTAGTGCCTGTTCCCATCTGGAATCTTAACACAGACAGACCCCAGGGCAGACGATCGGTCATTAACCAGGAAAATAACCTATTTGGAAGGGATCCGTTTGTTTTATAAATGATGCCCCACTTTAGAACAGCTTAACCGCGCTCATAATAAAAGTTCCTCGAAACCCCAGCCAGGGGATGTTGCACACACGTATTGATCCGGCTTCTGCTGGTAATGGCTGGATGTGGCTTCCGCTCCGCTCGCGGGAGAGAGCTTTTGAAGTTTGGCTTCTCCTTTTTTTCTATTTTTTTTTTTTTAAGTCTAAATAGAATTTAAACTGCCCTTCGGTGATCAGTGGCTATTAGCGGCGTGAGTTAGGAAACAGTGAGTCGTGGGGTCAGGAGAGGAGTCCCAGGTGGAGGATGGAGGGCGGGAGGCGAGACCCCCCCCCCCCCCCCCAGCGCCAGGGAAGAGAGAGGTCAGCTCGGAGCTCAGCTGCCTTACAGGGTGGAGGGGAAACGGGTTGCCGCAGCGGGGCAGAGAGAGACGAGGCCTTAGAAGAATTCACCCTCCTCCCCAGCCTGGTCCCTGTGCTCCCCAGATACACAGACACACATGCACACCCATGCACGCGCACGCGCGCACACACACACACACACACACACACACACAGGCAGGGCAGAAGCAGTCGAAAAAGTCATTCATCAAAGCTGAACTGGGATTGTATAGATCAAGGCAGGAAGGAGAAGCCCCAGCGCCTGCTCCGACTGCCCGGATGGTAAAGACAACAGGGAGCGATTATTATCATTAGAAATAAGGTTTCAGCGGCAAAGCTCCTCTGATGCACCAGTTGCCAGGGAAGGTTGCGCAGCTGCTTAGGAGGGCGTGTGAAAGCGGGGTCTTCCGAGACAAAGGGAATCTGGGAGGTGGGGACAGAACCTACGTGCAACCTGCCTTTTAAGGGTAAGGAGGAATCCGAGCTCTGAAGGGGCCAAGTCTCCACAGTGTTCTCCACGGGGGGCCATTCTGCGCCCCCCCCCCCCAAGGGACATTTGGCCTCCCCTTCAGTTTCACTGGAGAACGTGTTCCAGAAAAACCTCTTCCTTCAAAGTTTCCCAAGAACCATTTCCAAGCATCACTTCCTTAAGGCATGGGTCTGCCTGGAAGCTAAAGGGGAAGAGGATGGAGGACACGGGTGTCCCCGACGGCTCCCCTGGGCCACATCTCCAGGGCACCTCCTATATAGGCGTCGGATAAGTGTGCTGCCTCCTAGCGTAATCAGGAGGAAACGGGGGAAACATTTAGTTCAGGACCAGGCATGGATCAGGCGCTCAGAAAGGAATCTGAGGAGATAGAAATAGAAAAAGAGGTGGGGAGACCGGACACGGAGACGGAGATGGAGACAGAAGTGGTCGGGCAAGTGGGAGATGGATTCCAGCAGGGGCCGGGCACCATACTGGCAAAGACGGCTGCCACCCCCAACGCCCATGGGTGTCCATCACCCACCAAGGGATGGCTGCCATTTTCTAAGCATGAAGAATAAAACTCATGCACAAAGCTCTTTAGAATTATCATCCCCATCACCTACAAAGCTAAACTGTGTGTCTGAGCAAAGCCCCCCTTTCCACCTTTCCCCTCCCTTCTCTACCTTGATTCTGGAGAGAAGGGGGAGGGTGGGGCACGGCCTTACCGAATTTCTCCCTGCATGCTCCACTGTTTCCTCCTGACAGCGTTTGACTATGCTTTATTATTTCCAGCAAAGCCCTTATCATTTTCAATGTGAATTTCAAATCACACTGATCCAGCCCTTCTTAGCTAAAGTCAGCTTTATCAACCACAAGAGATGTGGGATTTGAGAGAGATCTAAGTAAATTCACATTGTTTGGATAAACTCATTCAGGGAGCTCAACAAATCAAAGCCGAAATGGATATGTATTCCAAAGAGACTCAGACAGCCGGGGGGGAAAAAAAAGGAAAAAAAGTTACCATTAACATTTTTATTTCTTTAAAAAAAAAAAAAAGAAAAAACAACACACATCGCAGCCCCTTTTTAATGAATGTGTTCACAACCTCTTTTTGAACCATTACCAGGGCTCCTTAGGACAGCAGGTGAAGCGACAGGAGCCGCGTGGTTGATGACAGCAGAAGCAAGATGCTGGAGAAAACCACATCGCCCACCCCCCACTGCCACCTCCCAACTTTGGTCAGCGAGACCGCTATCAAATATGGTAATGGGTGAATTTATGCATTATCCCATAATTTAAGGAACTGTGTGTATCATGTATATTTAAAACTATTTCTCTATAGTTTTAATTATCTCAGTCTGCAGGGGCAGAAAGAAAAAAAAGCAGGCAGCTCCCTTGCCTGAGACCGAAATGAAAGCATTTGCCTGCTGACAGCTAAGATGTCTGTCCTAGCTGGTTGAGATTTCCTATGAAATTTGCATTGGAAAGGCAGCTTTAAGTATACTTAAAATAAAAAGGGGGCATTTGCATCTAATTTGCTACACTTGCAGTATTAGAGTTTTATCTGAATAAAGACACGTCAACTGGATTTATATAGTTAAGCAGATAGCTGGGAAAGTCAACACCGAAAACATCAGCTAAATTCAACGAAGTTGGAGAGCAGCTAATAGTATTTACAAGTTTGGGGTTTGTGTTGCTGTTTGGTTGTTGTTTTTTCCCTCCATTCCACGGATGACTTTAAACCTGTAGCAAATTATCTTCTTTTTACACACATCGGGTAATGATAAGGTTTTAATGAAAGGCATCGTTACAGATAGACCCCTGCTCTCTCCCCCCAACAACACCGCAATGTGTGCTGATACAATGGAGTGCTTATAAAATGTGATGTCACGGTGAATCCTGGCGGTTGGGGACTCAGGCAGTTTTGAATCCTGACTTAGACACTTACTGGCCACATGACCTTGGGCAAATACCTGCTTAGTCTTAGTTTCTTCATCTGCAAAATGGGGATCCTGATAGTTGTCATTCATCCCGGGTCACCAGGGCTATGCAGTCTTGGGAGCTATATTAAGAAGCCCCAACAAGGGCACCTTCTGCTGGAAATCCAGCCCCTATCTGTTTTGTGAGCCGGGGATGTCTGTACCCACCCAGGAGGGAGCAGCTTTTTCTAATCCACACGCAGGTGCTACCTGGCCAGCAGCCCCACCGACCTTGCAGGGAGGTGATGAGCTTTAAAATGAAATGAAAGAGGGGCACCTGGTTGGCCCTGTCCATGAGGCCTCCAACTCCTGGTTTCAGCTCAGGTCGTGATATCGGGATCCTGGGATCGAGCCCCACGTTGGCCTCTGCGCTCAGTAGGGAGTCGGCTTCTCTGCCTCTCTCCCTCTCCCTCTGGCCCTCCCTCTGTTTGCTTGCACGCTCTCTCTCCTTCAAACAAATAAATATTTTTAAAAAATTAAATGGCATATAGGCTAAGCCCTTGAGTAGCATCAAGCACATAGGAAATATCCAAAGAGTGCCAGCTTGATGACAATGCTGATGGTGAGGCTCAACAATGAAATGGAACCCAGCTGATACATTGGAGGAAGAGTTTTGGCACTGTCTTCACTCACCTTGAAGATGCCGCAGTGCAGACCTGTCCCACGGGGATCGGGCTCTGGTGTGATCCGTCCCAGGTGATTCTCTCTGGCTCTGCAGACCAACCTCATGACACCCGCAGGGGTGGCCCTGATGCCTTTTTGATTTGGAATGCATTTCCCCTCAACACCCTTTCCGCAGCTGGCTGGGGGTGGGTGGCTGGGGAGGGCAGTAAATCCCAGGCTTTTGGCACAGCTTCAGGCAGCTGGGACCAGATTCCTGCATGCTGGGAGGCCCCTTCGGTGGCCACCTTTCCTTCTCTCCCAGCATTGAAGGAAACACCCTCTCGGGGAGGGAGCACCATACCCCCTGCATTGGCTTTCCCGCCTCACCATTCCCTGAGAAGCCCACCCAGCCACTGCCTCGAAAACTCCCCAGCTGCATCTCCAAGGAACTGGACCCCTAGGGCTTTCCACCAGGAAGCAAGGTGCTTATGCCAGCCTCGTGGGATCTCCACCCCTGAGGCTCCCTCCCCCACCCCTTCCCTTGTCTCAGAGCAATCCTGGCTTCCAACCAAGGCTTTCTACTCACTCCCTGGGGGCACCGGGGCAAGTCTCGGTCCCACTCTGAACCTCGGTTTCTTCATCTGTAACATGGGAGTGGAAAGGCTACCTGCTTCTCAAGTCTCTTGTGGTACCAAGTAGCTGGGGGCAAATCACAGAGAAGGGGACGAGGCCATCATATGCCGACCCCCACTGGGCGGAACAGGCTCCCGCTGCCCAGCCACAGACCGATGGCCAAAAGTCCTGACCGCAGCCTACTGAGCCGGGAGCCCCTCTATCCATTTCAGGGACAGGTCAGAGAGCCACTGGCCAACGCAGATGTCTGAGTGGATGGGAAGAACGGGGCCACCCACCTACGTACGCCTACCAAAGCCTGCATCTGGGCGTACTGGCACACTGGCTGCAGGTTTTAATGTTTTAGCAGGAAAAACAATATTAAAAGTGTTTCCAATGTCAATGAGCATGCTCCCCGGGGCCAAGGAGGCAGTGTCCGCCCCCCCCCCCCCCAGCTGGTGGCTTCCTCATGGCCTTCACTTCCACAGCCTTACACCCAGGAGTGTGTCATGCCCAAGCAACAGAATGACAACGCGGAGCATCTCTGAGGCGGTGTGTGAGGGGAGTGAACCCCCCAGGGCAAGGATGGGCGCACCTGTTTATCTGGAAAGGGAGCTCAGGAAGCACTGTGAGGGGTTGGGGAGGTGAGACAGGAAGGGAGGAAAGTCTGTCCAGAGGGGCTTTGGGAGCAGGACCCCAGTGGGCAACTGGGGGCTCAAGCATGCTGGGCAGCTTCTGAGAGGCTGCAGGAAGACACCACAAAATGGGGGTACTTACCCAGCAACTCCCATGCCTCACTGGTTGAGGGCGTTCCCTGAGGCTTGACTTCTCAGGACTATTCCCCCTGGGGCCATGAGGACACTTAGGCAGAGACACTCAGCCATTGGTGAGCATGAGAAGTGACCTCGGATGACCTCCCAAATGTCTGCCACGCGCAACTCTACCTGGCCCTCTGTGACAGCTACCTGGATTACCCCATTTTGCAGATGGAGAACCTGCATCAGGTTCAGCCTCAGGCTCACAGGCATGCATGCAGAGAAGTGAGAGAGCTAGAACTCGAGCCCCATCATGGCCAACTCCAGAGCCTATGCCCTGCCTGACAACCCCCCCACCCCCTGCAGGGGGTACAGGTCCAGCCCCTGTAAGCTGGAGACAGTGCAATGAAAAATGATGTAAGATACAAGGGAACACTAATGAGAGTCAAAAAGCAGAAAAAAATAAATCAAAATCAAAATAACTTATGCCCATTCCTGCAAAACAAGCGCTTGGCACATAGCGAATGCCCAACAGGGGTTAGTGTCTATGTTTCTAACTGTCTGAACCTCTTTGCTGACAAATATACAAATAATCTCCCTTTGGAGAAACAAAGGCAGGAGCTCAGAGGACTTGCAGACTGGCACGCTCCTTCCCAGCAACCAGGACAGCTACAGAAGAGATGAAGAGATGCCCAGATACTGGGACAACCCCATCCACCCAGCACTGGACCCCCAAGGGAGTGCAGAGCCAAGGCCAGGAGAAGCTGGAGGGGGCTGCTCCCTGGGGCCCACAGGCTAGATTGGGTAGCTGGGCGGGGAGAGACAAGAAAAGGGACAGAGGACACTCGGAGGAGGAGGGGACCCTCCATGGGAATATTCCCTGGGTGACTCTAGAAGCCTACTTATGAGCTACCCTCGAAAAGCCTCCCTTTGTAATAGCCTAATGGCCTGGAATGTTCCATCAGCCAAGTTTTCTTCCCCTGACATGTTTTCCCAAGTTTGAACTGGCCCATTTATAATATCTGAAGATGCCTGATTCAGCAAATGGCACTTTTCTGGGTGGCCATGCCCACCTCGCAGAGAAGCCAACGAGCCTGTCTGATTCTGTGTCCAGCCTGGATGCCGAGCCAAAGCGCTAGAGTCTCCAGGGTGCTGTAAACATCACCCTCGGCAACTGAGACATTCCTCTCGTGCGCTTGCTCCAGAGGCCCAGGGACCCAGCATGAACCTGAAGTCATCCCGGGTGCTGACTTCAGCAAATCCACCCCATTATAGACATGGGCACTAGAGCCCCCACAGACCTGGGCTTGAATCCTGCCTCCGCCATGTGCTGGCTGGGCAGCACCAGCTGTGCTGCTGACCCTCTCTGAGTCTCTAATTCCTCATCTGTCCATTGAGGGTATTTGGTTACAAGGGAGTGTTTCTAGGGCTAAGTGAGAGGCTGCATGTTAAGAGCTCGTTTGCCTGGTCCAGTATAATGACAGAATAGATGTTTTAGGAAAAAACTTCCTGCTACATAACACGTATTCACAAAAAAAAAAAAAAACTGCATAAAATATTTTGTAAGAAGGCACTTTTGGATCTAATGCATAAATGAGATGGCAAGAAAAGAAAATGAAATCCTTGGAAACCAGAAAGAACGAGAATGTTCCAAAGCAGACAGAAAGTAAGCATGGACTAGTGTTGGCCCAAGGAACAGCTGCTAACACCTGGTAGATGTAAGCTTTCACTGGAAAGGGGCTCTGGTGTGCGGAGCAGCAAAGACAAGGCTTGGGACCCAAGCAAGGTAGCTGTTTAGACTGGTGACCCCTGAAAGGTGACCCCCTCATAAACAAATTAGGACAAAAAATATCATCCCATATCACGATAAAGCTGTTACCAAAAACAACTCGCCATCCCACAGAGGAGAGACCGTGGAGGTTTTCTTACCAGTCTCCCCCAAGAACTTAGTCATGAGCCTAACTTGGGTTCAAGTAGGAATTCATTCACCAAAGTGATATACATGGCACAAAAAGCCCTCTGCCAACTTTTTTTTTTTAAGTGGTCCCATGTTGGTCATTAATCAGGAAGACTGGCAGAAGCAAATGCAAGTTTTCTCTAGAGTACAGCCCCACATACTCGGCCTCAAATCATTCCTATAGACAAAGAGCCAAGACAACATGACTTCACAAGAAAAACTCACAAAATCACAAGGAAACAAACCACCATGAGAAGGTCTGCAAATCTGTACATACATGAACAAAGAGAAACAGAACATAAAACCAACCATGTCTAGGATATTTTTAGAACTAAATGAGATTTTAGAAGCAGATTATACACACAACACCATTGATGGATCTTAAAAACATATGACTGAGTAAAAGAAGTCAGATGCAAATGGGTTCATATTGAGTTGTTCCACTTAGGGAAAGTTGAAAACAGCCCAACCCATCTATGGTGGGAGAGGTCAAAAAGTGGTTTCTGTGGAGAAAAAGATGGATGAGATAGGAAGGGAGTGAGGAGTTTCACAGGTGCTGGTCAGCTTCTGATTACTCACGTGGGGTGGTTGTGTATTATATTCACTCCGTGAAAATTCACCATGCCATAAATCTATGATTTCTGCACTTCTCTCTATATAATTTATATTTCTATTTAAGCAAGGAAATGGGTAACTTAAATAAATTAGACACAACATGAGGGGAAATTAGTGAACTGGACAACAGGTCTGAAGGAATTACTCAGACTATAGCTCGGTGAGAACAGAGGTAGAAAAATTAGAAGAGGAGAGTTAAAAACCTGCGAGAGGGATGCCTGGATGGCTCAGTTGGTTAAGCGGCTGCCTTCGGCTCAGGTCATGATCCCAGGGTCCTGGGATCAAGTCCCACATCGGGCTCCTTGCTCAGCAGAGAGCCTGCTTCTCCCTCTGCCTCTGCCTCCCACTCTGTCTGCTTGTGCTCACTCTCTCTGACAAATAAATAAATCTTAAAAAAAAAAAAAAAACCTGGGAGAGTAGAGGGAAAGGTCTAGTATACATCTAATCTGAGTTTCAGGAAGAGGGGATAAGATATCACGGGGGAGATAATATTCAAATAAGAACAGTTGAGAATTTTCTGTAATTAATGAAAGTCACCCATCTTCTCATGTTGGTCTTTTTGGGCTGTTGTAACAAAACATCATAGACCGAGTGCCTTGTAAACCAACACGTATGGCTCACAGTCCTGGAGGCTTGAAGTCCAAGGTCAAATTGCTGGCAGATTCTATGTCTGGTAAGAGCTCACTTCCTGGTTCATAAACCATTGCCTTCTCACTGAGGTCTCACATGGTGGAGGTACTGAGGTGGGGCCTCTTTTGTAGGAGTACCAATTCTGTTTGTGAGGGCTCCAATCTCTTGATCTGATCACCTTCTAAAAACCCCACCTTTTATACCATCGCATGGGCATTAGGTTTCAACATACAAGTTCTGTGGAAATGAAAACAGTTACTCACCTGTTTAACACCTCATATTCAGGAATCCCAAGCCATATAAATAAATAAGCATCCGTGTCTAAACATATCTTAGGGAAAGAACATCAAAGACAAAGAGAAGTTCTTAAAAGTAGCTTGAAATAAAAGGAACGTTACCTACAAAGGACCAGCAACTAAAATAATAACTGACTTACCAGTAACAATATAGTTACAGCACAGAGCAAGCATTTAATAAATGGAAGCTATCATTGTTAGTGCTCATAAGAACGATAGTGGAAAAGCATTCAAATCTCAGCTCTGCCATGGTCTTACTTGTGTAATCTGGAGGAAGTCATCTAACTTTTTAAGAACCTTGGTTTCCTTGTCTTAAAAATAGGGTATTGGGATGCCTGGGTGGCTCAGTCGGTTGAGCAGGTGACTCTTGATCTCAGCTCAGGTCTTGACCTGAGGTCATGAGTTCAAGTCCGGCATTGGGCTCCATACTGGGTATGGAATTTACCTAACGCAACAATAACAACAACAATAGGGCTTTGGTAAAGCTGAAATGAGGTAATACAAGTCAAATATTTGGCACCTAGTTAATGTGAAAATTATGTTGGCTGCAAGATCAACCCCCTGTTGTCCAGAGTAGGAGAGTCAAGTTCATCTCAAATTATTCCCGGAGGCTACTACCCCAGGATTCTCACTTGAAAGGTCCATTTCTTCTCTAACAATAGAAAATTTATCTGAAAAATGCCAGCTAAGGGCAGACCTATGCAGAATCTTCAAGAAAGAAAAGGTAATGGAAACCCATTCTTCACACCAGTCCCAGTCTGCTTCCATTTCTGGAGACAACCCTCCCTACACACCCACACCCTCAATTTGTCCATCAGATGAAGAAACGTGAACCTAATAATTGTCCTTACAAGTGTATTCTGCTTGTCACTCCAAAGTGACAACATGTCATCACAGTGAGATGTCACAGAGACTTTGCAAAGTTAACAGAGCAGGAGAATCAGAGACTCAGAAGGATGAATGGTTTGCCCTGGCAAATAGCACACATACATGGTGGGCAGAGCTTGAATCCAGCTTGAATCTGGCTCACCCCTCTGTCTCCCATCTGGGGCCTGGCCATGGACTTCAAAGCTCTCCCCCACATCTTGAAATAAATGGCTCTCTCTCATCATTCATCTCTCAGCTCCCAAGTCCCCTTCTCAAAGGGATCTTCCCAATTCGTTCTCTACTGCTGCCCCCTTTGCACTTCCAAGATGGGACTCTCCATCATTCCTAGATACCTACTATATTGGTTGTCCATTTTGTCGACCGCCTTTATTCACCAGAGCATTACCCAGTGCCTACCAGAGGGCATGGAACGTGGTAGCCAGCCCATAAATGTTTGGGAAGTGAATAAATTTATGTCAGCTCTTAAAACTGAGTGAGCTCATTTATGCTGTTACCTCTAATTAGGTAAACAGCTATGCCATCACTGAACAGGGGTAAAAATACATATATACATACATACCTACATATTTCTCCTTGCAACCCTTGGCCACCCACGCTGAAAAGCGCTCACAGGACAGAAAGCCCCAGATGAATAAAAAAGAGAAAGTTCTTGAGCATGACCATGTGTCTCTCCTGCGAGCTGCCCTTTCTCACTCTAAGCCATTCCTGGAAAAGAAGAACCTAGACCACGAGGAATTAGAATCAATCCATCCCTAGGGGTCATCTCTCACCTCCACGTCCTCATTCAGTTACATGAAGATGACGAACAGGGGTGCCTTCCCACCTGGCGATCGCCTTTTAGAAAGCTTCCTCCTGCTTATCTACCTTTGTTTCCTGGCTGCAGGACTTTGCTGAGTCCCATCAAGTCTCTGGATGGTACCGAGGAGGGTAGAGAAGGGAGGCGACTGAGGAAGGAGGTGGAAATACATTGAAACCAACAAAAAAAAAAAAAAGAGAGAGAGAGAGAGAGAGCGGGAAAGAATGAAACAGTGTAAGGTTGGTCACACATTTGTCATTAAGGCAAAGCCGAATCCCAGTGTTTGTGTGAGGTAGAATTATCTCATTCTTTTAGCCTGTGAGTCTCTGTGATCCACCAGTCAAGTATGTGATTGGATTTCGGCTCAACAAAACCTTAAATTACACACCTATTGTGCTTGAGCTAAGCCTAGTTTCACAGCGGTGGAGAAGGCTTCTCCCAGCTTCCTTGGCAGTGTTCGATCCTGCGCCGGCTCTCGGTGGCTGGGTGATGAATGAGTAATGGGATTAGAGTCTCATCTCCAGCCACATGGTAATTGTCATGTTGGGCACAGGGACAAAGGCAGGCGTGATGGATAGGGCCCACAGAGTGGAGGTGGGCCTGTTCCCCCACATGGGCCCACTGACATCAGATGGACAGGCGGAGGGCTTCAGGGAAGACCAGGCCATGTCCTGGGAAGAGGCCGGCTGGCTCTTACCAAAGGTGTCCTAGGGTCAGTAACCGTGCTGGGCACCTGCACAGAACATATCTATCTTATTGACTGTGCAGAACTGCTCCCTGAGGTGTGGGAGGGGCCATCTTTGGGGGTTTTTCCTGCCTAACATCTATTCCCCACTTCTGGATACGGGGCCCTCATTTTCATGGGAAACCAAGCCATCCCCACTTTCAGAGGAAGCTTCTGGTGGAACTAACTCTACCTCCAGCTCCTGGGGAGGTCATGAGACCAAGCTCATTGGAGACCCTGGCATCCATTGTAGAACTGTGGTCAGGACCCCCAGCAACAGGCATGTTTATTCCATGGGGGCAGCGAAAAGACAGAACCTGAATCAGTGGGGGAAGTGGGAAAAGCAGCCACCAGGGGACATAAAGGTAGGCAATGGAATTTGGAAAGATGGGGCCATGTTTTCTCTTTCTACCAACACCTCTACCTCTAAGACTAGGGTCAAGTCCACCCATTGAATTTCTCAGCAAATAAAAGCTAGTGAACACCCCCTTGGGCTCCAGACAACTTGACCTGGATTTTCCATCCAAGTGAAGTCTCTCATACATTTTACAAATGAGGAATCAAAGGTCACAGCAGTCGGGCCAGCAACTCAAGGTCACACAGCTCATAAGTGGCAGAGCTGGGATGTGACACCCAGCCTTTTTGTTCCAAGCCCTGCTTGCTTTCCCACATACTGTCCATCTCTGCCAGAGAGCTGTGGGGGGCCCAAAGACTGATGCCATGAGGGAAGCCAAAACTAGGAGCCTGGGAGACCCAGGGCACATTTTGAGGTGAAGAAGACCAGGACCTGGTTTCCCTTCCTGTCTGGCCATTGCCCACATTTTTTCTCCCTCTGGGCTAGAGTCCACAGAGGTTTCCAATGATGAAATTAACAAAAGCTTTGGAGACAGACAGACCTAAGTTCAAATTCTGACTCACCAGTTTCTTCCAGTTAAGTGACTTTGCACAAGTCTCTTCTCCTCTCCAACATAATTCATCAGGCCTTTCTGGAACTGCTGACCCCGGGGTTGTTTTAAGCCACGATCCTGCTGCTTCTGCAACACAAGCTTTGGCCCCTCCCACCCACTCCTCACCAGCCTCTTTGCTCTGTTTACAGGAAAGAGCACAGCTGATCCTGCTGTCCCCATCTATGACATAGAAATAAGAATATCTCCCCCTTATGGTGACTCTGAGGATTAAGTGTCTGTTATGCTTTCTGGCCGCAAGGAACAGAAAAACCCATTTACTGTGATTTAAATAAAAGGAGGTATAATTTTCTTGCATCACAAGACAGCAGGAGTAGACAGTTACCTGATTAGCTCCGTAGCTCTACAATCCACTTGGCTTTCTTTTGCCTTACGGTCACAAGGTGGCTGCAGCAGCCCAGTCGCAGAACTCTCAGGACAGAAGTCTTCCATTCCCACATCTTTTTACAGGGAACACCCAGCATACATCCCCTTAGACCCCATTAGCCAGCACTGGATCACATGATCCTTTCCTTTACATCTCATTGGCCAGCACTGGATCACATGACCACCCCTTGCTGCCCGGCCCACTTCCCCTTACACCTCCCTGGCCAGACTGGGTCCCCCTAGTTGCAAGGGATGCTGGGAAGACAAACCTGTGGGAAAAGAGAATGAGGTGCTTCTTGAGTGGCTTTGCCGATCTTTCTTTATCCTCTGGTCCTCTAGTAACAGAAACAAGGAGGAAAGTAACCTCCAAGGAGACAGTCCCTAGCAGTCACCAGATTATATAAAGCTCTCTGGGCAGAATCTGGCATATATAAAATATTCCATAACGGGAAGTATTATTATTATTGTTATTATCGTCACACTGTGTTCTGCTGATCTCCCAGAAAAGGGCCTGCTGGCCACCCTCACCCATCCTCAGTGCCAAGCTTCAAGAAGCACAGCGCCTCTGGGCTTCCAGTTCTGCCTGCCCTCCCGCACCCGCCAGGCCACCGGGAACAGACAGCTAGCTCATGCTGGAAGGAGGCTCATCTGTGGCATAGCTGCCCTGTTCCTCGCCACAGAAAGCAACAGTCACAGCAGCCTCTGCAGAGAGAGACTTGAAGCTGACCGATCCGTGGAAAGCAGATTTGGGAAGTCAGCCTCCACAGGAGAACGCCTCAGGGGGTGCGACAGCCTTTCTGGGAAGGCTGTCCTCAGGGTTGTTCGTAGCCTGCTGCTTCTCAGTGTGAGCCCCGGCCCCTCCCAACCATTCCTCACCGGCTCCATTGTCTTGCTTACCAGAAAGGCCACAGCTCATCATCGCCCATCTATGAAAAGCCCAAGGGTATGACACTAAGTCAGTTCCTTCCTGGAACATACAGAATAGTGGCTCAGCTCCCAGTCCCTCCACGCTCCCTGGGTCCGCAATGATCGGCACTTTCAGTCATCAGTTCTGTAATTCATTCAATTTCATTCATTCAGGCAATCCTATATTCAACAGAAAGTTCGGAGTGCCTTCTATGTCTCAGTGCTGGGGTTACATGCCACTAAGTAAACCGCTCCGTGCTGCTTTCAATCAGTTTGCCTAACCCCTGCCTGGGGCAAGTCCCCAAGACCTCCTAAGGATGTACCAGGGACACTCTCAACACACCCATTCTTCCTCCTGCAACTCAGGCTCCTGCAGGGCTACCTAATCACAAGCCATCACCTTGTCCATACCCGCAGATTTTACTTCACCTCCACTAGGATAACTGTACTAAAAAAGACAGACAATAACAAGTGCTGGCAAAAGGGGGGGGGGACATTCCCACCATGCATTGCTGGTGGGAATAGAAAATGGAAATGGGAATGGAAAATGGTGCGGTCACTTTGGAAGTCATCTGGAAATTACTCAAAGATTAAACACAGAGTCATCCTGTGACCCAGAAATTTCACTCCTAGGTATATACTCAGGAGAAATGAAAACATGTCTCGCAAACACGTATGCACAAATGTTATTGGCAACATTATTCATAAGGGCCAGAAAGTGGAAACCCTCCAGCTGTCCGTCAGCTGAATAATATCATTCAACCATAGAAAGGCGTATAGCACTGATTCATGCTTAAACAGAGACAAACCTTGAAAACACTGTGCTAGGTGAAGGAAACCAGACACAAAAGGTCACATATTGTAGGATTCTAGTTATGTGAAAGATTCAGAGTAGACAAATCCACTGAGACAGAAAGTAGATTAGTGGCAGACATGGGTTGAGACGGGGAGGAACTAGAAAGCGACAGCTAAGGGGCTGGGGGGTTCTTTGCGGGATGATGAAAATTCTTCGGGGGATTATGGAATTCGCGGTGATATTTGAACCACCTTCTAAAAACGTGAGTGGTCTCCTTCAAAAGAGTAAATGTTATGACGACATGTGAGTTTTATCTAAACAAACAAACAAACACACCTCCCTCCCTGACCGGCCTAAGAAAATGACGGTTGAGCTGGAGAAGCAGTGGCTGACCCGTTGGCTTCCTGTCTTCGCTGGCATGGGCCCAGACTAGAAGTTTCCTTCAGAGGACGGGACCTGCATGCTTAAAGCTCTCCCAGCCTTCTACAGACCCTGCTGCCAAGGGCTTGCTGCCGGCAAACAGTGCCCCTCCTTCTGCTCTACTCTGCCCTGAGTTCACTGCCTGACAAGGCCGCCGTGGTGGACACCGGGCACGTCCTTGGGAAGGACATCGGCGCAAAGCCCTCAGCAGTGTCCTGTCACCCACCAGCTTTGCCTGACTGTGTGATTCCAGGAAGAAGAAGAGCGTGAAGCAGCCACCAATGCCACGGGAGGTGACTTTTGTCACAACCCTTGCCCCCATCAGAGCCAGCACACCTGCTTGGAAGAGTCACCCAGGGGGTTTAGGATCTGTTCCTTTTCTTTTTGCAATTATTCTAGCAAATCACGCTGCAGTTAAAGAAGCAACCAGGGGGAATGTTCTTTCAAACACAAAAGCAGAAATGCCAGAAAGCCCTCAGCCTGGTCAACTCTTTGGGAAGCCAGTTAAGAAGCCCGTCCTCCTTGGAAGACCCTAATGCCTTTGACTAGCATTTTTCCCCCTTCCTGTTAGATGCATCAGCTTTACCTTTTATTCCCCAGCTGTCGTGAGAGCTGGGGGGGGGAAAAAAGCCCAATTCCCAATTCCCAAGGTTAAGGGATCTGTGCTTCCCAACCAACCAGCCCATTCTCCTCTCAAAGACTCCACAGCCCCTCATCGCCCAACCTGCAGGGTTGTGTGAAGTTCTCCTATCCTCTGAAGGCTACGAAGATCTGGTATTGTAGGGAGGGTTTGGATCAAGAGGACAATTCTAATAACTACCGACTCTGCTTGAGTACAACAGAATTGCAGAGTCTAATGAGGCTGAGGCCCAACATGGGTGGGTGCCATATTGGCATGGGTTGTTTCTGAACCTAGAAAACAACAGTGACCAAGATGGACCAACAGGGATCCGTGGAGGTCACAAGCCCAAAGCTGCTTTTCCCCAATGGGGGGTCAGCCAAATGGGAGAATGGATGCACGTGGGCAAAAGAGCCCCAGCCCCAAGAAAGGAAAGGCTGCTTCCCTTGACCAGACCGTTCTTTCCAGACCACCGCTGAGCATCCAAAAGAGAAATGTTTACTCTGGCCAGCACCTACTGACATCTCCAGCACCCAGGCACAGGGTTTGGCCAGAGGAGGGGTATCCCTGAGCCCCCATGGAGTCTGTTAGTTTCTGCAATATGCCAGCCTTGGAAATGAGTCTCCAGCCATCACCAAGCCTCAGTTCTGAGACAGGCACTTTTTTTTACACCTGATTTACCCATCTCCCAGGGCAGGTGTGAGGATCGAGAAAGATCACAAATGAGAAATGGGTTAATGTTCCCTGATGCCATGAAAATCTAAAGGAGACCTGTCAAGTGAGAAAAACACGTTTGTCAAAAAGAGCTTTTCAAAGATGGAAGAAAACCCTTCGTGTTAATTCAGTCCCTTCTGGGAGGTTATGTGCCCCTTCAATGTACACTATTTTCTGGGTGTTCCAGAACAAGATAGAGTCTACAGAAATGCAGACATTCAGCTGTGTTATTACAATTTGAAGACTTATTCTTCCCTTGAACATGTATCCACGGTCTGCTGCGTATTGGGCTCGGAAGCAGGTGCTGGGTTCCGGACACGAAGCACACACAATCCCTCACCCCCTTCAGCAGGACCGATGGACATTTAAAAAAAACACTTCCACAGTGGTGGAGGCTCGGGAATGACGTTTAGGGTTTATCAAGGGCACAGCTCTGAGCTCAGAGACCCGAGCGTGGAAAAGCTTCAGACAGAAGCACGAACCTATTGTCAAGAGACTGAATTTGGGGGCCACACAAACCTAGGTTTTAATAACAACTTATATGACTGGGTGATCTGGGGCCAATGACTTAAACTCCCCCAGCCTGGGTTTCCTCATCTGTAATCTAGAAAAGACGACAGAGACTACCTCTCAGGGCTACTGGAAGAATTCAAAAAGTGATGCATGGAAAGAGTTTACGATGGTGCCTGATCCACAGTCAGTGCTCAGTGAGTGGGGCCTGGGCGTGATGCTGCACTGACTTTTGAAAAAAGGATTAAATATTCACCATGGAGCTTGCAGGGTTGGGGAACGGGTGTGTAAGGGAAGGGTATGTGCTCAAGAAAGACCCAGAAGCCTAGTGCCCTTGGAAAATTGTGAATTGGGGACGGGGCTGTCCCTTCTGCAGCCCACCTCATCACCCTCGACCAACCCTCTCCCTTTGTTCAGCCCGTACCCACAGAAACTGACAAGATGTCGCCCGCCATACTGACCTCCACCTAAGGAAGGTTCTCCCAGGCCATGGGTGTTGGTGGCCCGGCTTGATGGTAAGCCCCTTATGAGCAGGGACTCTCCCCTTGATTCCACTGGCCTCGCTTGCTCAGAAAACTGGGCCACACATCTCATCAAACAACTGCATTGAAGTCCAAACCGGTTCTGCCCCAGCTAATTGACTGTGTGTCCCAATCAAGTCTCCACCCCACAACCTCTCCGGGCTGCTTAGAGAGCAGGTGGCCTGGAAACCATGTCATGTGGTCGAGCAAGTGATGTCCGAAGAATGTGACCAGATCGGTAAGGGGAGCCTTCAGGGACGGCAGGAGGCAGGGCTCCCAACACGCCGAGAAAATTCTCCTTCCTCGCAACATTCATGGAATGAGAGACTATTTCATTGGTGAATAACTTCCCTGAAGAAATTCTTCTGGGGCATTTCACCATCCCCAGCTGGTGTTTCTTGGCAGCTGAAGCAAGATAATAACCATGTTGAAATGGCACCCACGGCCTTGTAGGAACAGGGCACAACTTGCTACGTCCACAGGCCCACATAGCCTCTGTTGCCGCCTCTCCTGTGTCTTCCCTGGGCAGCCCCGGGGCAACTCTGGGGTCAGCTCCTCAGGCTTTACATCAGAGAGAGGGGTGGTGAAATGTGGGGACTCTGGGCCAGCGCCAAGACAAATGCCATCGGCTGCCCCCCAGCTCCCCCAGACAGCATCCCCACCCCCTCTTCCAGAAACCCCTCCCACTTTCACTTCCACCCAGGTGTACTTGGATGCATTTGAAAAATCTGCTTAATAAATTACCCCCTCTACATGACCTGACAATAGCCACAGATAATCCGGGACTATTAGAAGGCTTGTTTACAACTCCTATAATTCTAGGTTGTGCAGAGCCCAGCAGGTTGGGAAAGGTGTCAACCTTCCCTCGGTTAATAGCACAACTTGTGTTCACAAATTATATGTAATTGATCCAAAGATGTTACAGACATTTGAAAAACAAAAGCCATGTCTCCTCCCAACTTCCCTTCTGGGAATTTACCCTCAAGGAAATGACTGTGAGTGTGGGCAAATAAATAAATAAATAAAGTGCACAAAAATGTTGTTTTGTTTTGTTTTGTTTTGTTTTTAAGATTTTATTTGTTTATTTGACAGAGAGAGAA
>NW_027666324.1:0-22264 GCF_963455335.1 Martes martes
TGAGCCACCCAGGAGCCCCTTCTTCAGCCTTTTCAAACTTATTTTTATACTGTTATTCAGAAAGTTAGTTAAATACATTGAACTAAGACTGTGAAAGCTATTTTTTTATTTCTATATTACCAGTGAAAAACAAAATACAATGACATCATACAATGTTTTCCCTTATAACATAGAAATGGTAACACATGGTGAGATCATAATAACTTACTTTGAAAACAACACAATCATAGTAAATATTAATGTATTTTTCTCTCTCCAAATCAGGAAAATTTTCCAAAGTTAAAGGTTGTATTTTTTCTGTTCAACATACTGATATGCCAATTATGCTTGCTTTGTACATGGGATCAATATATATTTTATGAGTTAATTTATGTTGATCTCTTATGGTATCTACTTCAGAAGTTTGGGAATACCCTCAGGCCCACCACAAAAATCCTTAATGTACACTGAGTTATAATCTGTGAATACATAATGTGATTTCCTAAATACATACGGGACCTATATTTTTACAACTGCTTGTGTAAACACCTATTATCACTAGGCAAAGAGCTTTGCTTTCTTAAACATTTTGCAGCTTAACTCTGCTTTGGTCAAAACAAAATATATTTTAATATGCTCTAGAAAGTCATGCATCACATCCTGAAGAAAAAACTACTCACAATCAAAATCTCATAATAGACAAAAATATAAAGGATAACAAATTACCTGAAATACAAATAAAATCCATTTTCATTAGTGAAGTTGCCTGTCTAAGAAAGCTACTTACCCTGATAAGGTAAAGACTATTTGCATTTAAAATGCTAACCCTACCTATTACTTGCATGATTATCTATGATTTCATGTTTCTGAAGATTATTATGACAGGAAAATTAATCTTCAGTCATTCATGTCTGTCTTTTTTAAGTTGTATCACCTCTAACTTAAAAAAAAAAAAATGTGATTTTTTTCTTAGACAATGTCTGGAAAGACACATAGCTAATGCATACACAGTGTTTCTCAAACTCCAGTGTGGCTATGAACCATCCATACATACGAGCCATACAATTAGCAGGTGAATTTCAATGCAGTAGTTCTAGGCTGGAGCCATCCAATTCTGCTTTTCTAACAATATCTCACAAAATGTTGATAGTTCTGGTCTAATCTAGAGACTACATGTTGAGTAACAAGATTCAACATAAGAAGCATAAGAGCTTCCAGTCCACAAGGAGACAAAACGTGCAATTTTGAAACTGTTCTACCTTTGAGGGTCTCTCTACTAGTTCTAGAGAAATTACAGAGACCTAGTAGTCCTAAAGACCCAAGTGCTGGTAGGGTAGGCTGAAAAACACACCTCCTAAAATATATGCACCTTCTATTCCTAAAAACTCTAACTGTTACCTCACATGACACAAAAAGGAGTCTTTGTAGATATGAATAAGTTAAGGATTTTGAAATGGAGAGGTTGTCCTGGATTATCCCACTGGGATAATCATGTATCTCTCTATGAGAGAGAGGCTTAGAGAGGCTTTAGACACTGAAAAATTAATGTCAAGATGGAGGAGAAGAGATTTGAGGAGACTGACCTGGATGTTTAGCGATGTAGCTATAAGCTAGGGAGTTCCAAGAGACACCAGGAGCTGGAAGAGGCAAGGCATGATTCTCTCATATGGCCTGTTGCCATGTTAATTTCTACACAGTGGTACTGATTTCAGACTCAGAAATCCAGAACTGTGAGGAAATATGTTTGGTTGTTTTAAGGCACCAGGTTATTTGTTATTTGCTAAAAGCAGACATAGGAAACTAATATAGATAGATTTTTGTCAGAAACTTTTTTTTAAGATTTTTATTTTTAAGTAATCTCTACACCCAACCTGGGGCTTGAACTCACAACCCCAAGATGGAGAGTCCCATGCTCTACTGATTGAGCCAGGTGCCCCAGAAACTTCTAATTAATATGTTAGAGTATCCATAAACATGTTACCCTACTGCTTAGGGAAAGATTTCCCTCAAGAACCTGATGCTTATATGAATAATTTTTTAGTGATCCTATTTCTATTTTAAGTTCTAGGGAGTAAGAATATTTTGGTATTTTGCATCAGAAGCTATAAATTTTAAAATTTTGAAATAAAATATTATAAATTCTTAGAACACTGAATAAACAGATATAATGCTAAAAAAATCAAACTTAAAAAAATGATAGTAGAGAATATTCTCCAAATAAATCAAGGAGTTAAATCAGTAGGATATGGAAATTATGCTCTTTAAATATCACTTAATATTTTTAGTGATTAGGTTTTCCAAAAATGAACTCAAGTAATAATTAAAAAAAAAAAAAAAAGATTGTCAATTCTAGCCCATCTACATAAGTTTAGCTGCAATATGACTCTAATCAAATCACAAATGGAAATTAAATTAAGTCAGTTTTGATTTATACCTGAGGTGTCTCAATCAGAACATTTCATCAAACTAATCAAACTAATTCCCACCTAATGTTACGAAGGTAATTGGTGCAAAGCAACAGAAAAACAAATTTTCAATAAACATTTCAGCAGCTAATTTCTATTACTATGTATTCAAAATCAATAGAAATAGAATAGACATCTAGATGTATATGCATGTGTATGCCTAAATATATTACATTAATAATCCATAATTATATGTTATCTTGAAAAAAAACAATTATTATTTTAACCAATTTTAGCAATTAATACTTTCTTTAAAATATCATAGAATCAACTGAATAAGACACTTGAGGCCTGGAAATAATCTTTTTTTTTTTTTTTTTCATTTGAATGTTCATCAACAAAGTTTAATAAAACATGGAAGTCATGTACGTTTTCTCCATTTCTTATTTTGTAAATAGGTACAGACAGCAATTTCCTTCATCTCCTACACATATGAAGAATTGGCACATATTAATCTTGTCTTTTTAATTTAAATTTGAAAATTAAATGATTAAGTGCATAGTGTTTAAATAGTGAAAAGATACTATAAGGCTTACTATAGAAATAGTTTTCTCCATGTACACATTTATCTATGAATCACCAGATTCAACAAACTTTAGCTTTTTAAAGTTTTCTTACACTACTGGCTGGCTTTTATCTATTTAACATGTATATTATGTTATCTCTTGATTCTGAACTTTTTAATGCTATCCAATGGCTAAACCCCAATATTACCTCCCAAACCACCACACTCACTGCCCTGTTTCACTATCCTTCCAAGATCTTTACACTAGAAACTTTACTTGAATCAATATTCAGCATTTTTATTACTAGAATAAATATTGTTTACAACTAAGTAATGTATTATTATATTTCCTAATTTATACAACGTTCGTTCTCTTTTACTCAACATTCATATTTGCTTGTTCTTTTAGCTCTTTTTCCTTGCTGGTAAACACTCATTAATCTGAAAATTTCTGTTAAGCTGTAAAATTGGAACACTTGTCTCCTTAGAGAAAGAACACACTAAATAATTTACTAGTTCTATTTTTCTTTTTAATGACCACTCTCCTATATGTGTCTAATTTACACTGGTTAAATTCTTTACTAACAGAATCACACAATTTTCTTTCTGTTTTTGGTGAAGAGTATTTTCTTATATCTTTCTCAAAAATGGTTCTTGAAAGATTAAATTGCTGTGCTCATAAACAAATAAAAATTAATTTATTTCCTGTAATGATTGACTAATGTGTGTCCTTCTTTTAGTCAGGGTACACTATACATGTTTATAATCAATGAGAAAATGTTATTGGCTTCTTGGATATTGGTCTATTTTTATTCATAGAAATGCAAGATCCCAAGATCAAGAGTCCATCCATCCAGGGCTGGATGACTTTGCAGTCTCAACCAGTGAGGTGCATACAGGAAAAACAAAAAGCAGGATTACATATGGGAATTTTTTTTGTGACTTGCCTGGCAATATCATTAGCACATTCATCCCATTAACCAGAACTCAACCACACAGCTGAATACAAGAAAATCTGGTAAGTGTGGCTTAGCTAAGTAGATGTGTCCAAGTTGATTAATAAATGGCTGTGGTATTGCTTTTTGAAAGTAATATATATTTTAATAAATATAATCATGGTGGGAAATTACAGAACTTTTACCAAATCTGTATGTATGTTAAAGCTAAGTAGTTTTGGTACCAATAACAAATAATCACTTACCTAATAAACATTAAGTAAAAGGTTATAATAACGAATTTGTGACTTTGAACAAACCACTTAATATCTTGTGCCTAAGCCAATTTCTTATCTATAAATGTGGGTACTTTTAGTATCAGCATAATAGGGTAATTGTGAAGATTGAATTATTTAATCGACATTTATTACACAGAAATGTGCCTGACACTTGGTAAGCACCCAACAAATTCTAGGTGTTTATATTTACATGTGTACTTTAAAAAAAACATATATACAATCCTAGAAATTATGCATTCCTTCCATTATGTTACAGATAAGGCAAACAAGCCTCAAAAGGTCCTTCAATAAGTCACTTTTCACTTTAACAAGTAGTAAACTAAAACTGTATGACATTAAATTTTACCAATATGGATCAGGATAAAGCTAATTTATACATAATGGGTAATACATAAAAATATGCTCACACTCTAACAAAAGGTTTAGGCTCTTTTGCTAGTAAGATTTTCCAAGTTATTTTTAACTGGTAAGCACTCTATTATTTCTAGATAATATTAAATATATTATACCCACAGAAATTGAGCTTATTTCCTCCCCAAAGTTCAAGAACTCAATGTGAGAAGCATGTTCAGTGAATTTAACAATAAAAAGTGATTAACTTGCTAAGTATATTCTTCCCTCCTTCTTTATAAGGCTTTATTTAAAAAAAATTATATTATGTTAGTCACCATACCATACATTATCATGCTTTATGATACTGTCTTGTATGTGCTTTTACATGTATATTTAGGTTTTTTTTTTTTTTAACCTGGTAACTTATAAACTCTCTATCCCTTCTTAAGAAGCTAATGAAAGATATAAGCCAGCAAAACAAAATGCAAATTCAAAAAAAAATTAAAAAGATTATATAAAGCACCTCCAGTTGGATGTCCATATTGCAGACCCAAAGAGCATACAATCCAAATGGCATTCAGAGAGCTATGGATTCCTGGTAGAGATCTTAGGGAAAAAACAAATGGAACTGATGTATTTGAACACTGAAGTTCCTGGTTGAAAGGCAACTGGATACATTGTTCACTGGTATAAAATTAATAACAACATAAGAAATGATATAAGTGAAAAGAAGTAGACAATAGTTAAAGAAAAATAAAAAGATGTAAGAGAAAAGAGAAATTGTATTATATTACTTAGACTCAGTATTAATTAGTTTTTGGATAGGCATCATGTGCAGAATATCTATTTAACCAAATATTGTGATTTAATTGTGAGGAATGACAAGGATGAAAATTTTGGTTGGATGAATTTATCTATCTTGCAGCTGTCATGAGATTATGGCTAGAATATATAAATCATAGAATAGCCATTCAGTTATGTAATCTAGAAATGCAGAGATAAGTTCTATGAAAAATTACCATATGAGCTGAGGAGGGCTGCTTTGAAAGTGGAGACAAGATAGAGAACCTGAGTAAGTTTTCATTGTAAGATTTGTAGACATATGTTTTGAAAACAATGAAGCTATATTACAACAATGAACACTTTTAAAATATTTAAATTTGGGAGGTATAGATTTTTCTGATTCATATGTTTTAAGCAAACAGCTCTAGTTTCAAACATGGACAATTACATTTCAAATCAGAGGTGCTTTTCCATAATGTGTATCCCTTCAAATCATACACAAAGATTTGTCCATTACACTGTATGTTAATTATATTTCAAAAAACTTGGCAAGAAAAAAAGAAAATAAAATGCAGTTGTCTCAGTTAGAAAAAAGAAAAGATTTGTCCAAGTATCTTGTTTCAAAACAATCTTTTTAAAATTTATTTTGCAGATCTTTTCTTAATTAGCATCTGTATTTTTTATATACATTGATAGAGAGGAAAGCATTCTAAATCCGGCAGAATATTGGTCATATTTACATTTCATTTTATAAATATTTGAGACTGTTTAAATATAAACATGTTTGTATGAATGCTATATGTCTTAGCTATTTATTTAATTTGTAAACAGTTCTAAGGATACATGCGCATTACTGAGCTGTAGTTTGGAATTGCTGTCTCATGTCTAAGAATCTGAGAGATAAACCTGCACTCATCAGAAAATGGGTATCTTTATACTTGTAGAATTGTGTATTTTTAAATTTCACTTGTTATTTTTCTTCTTAAGTCTCTTAGCATTTTATTTATTTATTTTTAAAGATTTTATTTATTTGACAAAGAGAGACACAGGAAGAGAGGGAAGATAAGCAGAGAGAATGGGAGAGTGAGAAGCAGGATTCCCTCTGAGCAGGGAGCCCAATGCGGGGCTCAACCCCAGGACCCTGAGATCATGACCTGAGCTGAAGGCAGACACTTAATGACTGAGCCACCCAGCCACTCCAAGTCTCTTAGCATTTTAGAATATCCCTTCTATTATGCACCGATCCTATGAATATCCTGCAAATAAAATATTTGTCCTTAAAATATACTAGATTTTAACCCTACTATTAAATGCCTTAATCAGTATTAATTAAGGTAAGTCACTATAGTTTTCTACACAGCACACATACTAAATTGCTAAGTTTGCCAATGGCAATGACTCACAACTAAGTGATAGTTGTTTCATTAGAAATGCAGAAAGAGAGACCCTAAACATCATTTATACTATCTTTGTTCCATCTCTTTTATGGAAACATAACCCTTCAAAAAGGTTAGTAAATATCCTCCAAACAGTGTCATCTCTCTGTAACTATATGAAAGACTATATTAAAATATTCAAATTTATTATGTCAAAACACAAAACTCTATTGATGGCAGATACATACGAAGTCAATTCTTTCGAAGGAAATAATGTAAAAGTATGAGGTTTAGATTTCAAAACTTTAGTGATAAGATTAATATGATAATATATAAATGGATAATTTATATTAGCTTTATACTTTTTAGTCGATGCATCTGGAAGTGAAAGTAAAAGAAAATGGACCGAATAATCTGTAGACACCATTAACAGATTTCTGGCCCATATAGATTTTAAACCATTTGTGTTATTTTCCCCCTTTTGTTATGCAGTGTCTTATTAGTGCTATATAATTCAGTAACATTTCAGGCTGTTGAACTTTAGAACACAGCAGAGATGTGCAATTATATTTGGGTAATTCACTTTGAGGAATTGCTAGCATGTTCTATAATTCTATCATTTAAAACTTCTCCTTTAATTTTATCTGTTGATAATTTCAATTATTTTATATTGCCAATAAGTCACTGATGACTATACCAGTGAGATTTTGTTATAGATGTTAGAGAAGCAAATTAGCTTAAATTATGTACTGTGCAAAGCCAGCAAATTTTTTAACACTGAGAATTGGCACTTAATATTAACTTTATACATGGATTATTTGGGTGCACTATTCTTAGAAGATAATTTGTGTCTGTCTCTCCTCAATTTGGAGCACACAAACTTGTACATTCCCGAAAAACATTTTTCAGCTCTCTTTCTTACTTGCTGGCTCACTGATTTTATTCTGTTTTGCAGGATGAAGGCATTTCTGATAAACATATTGCTGTGGTCAAATGCTTTGCAAGGTTTTTTTGTGTGTGCGTGTGTGTGCGTGTGTGTGCGTGTGTGTGTGTGTGTGTGTGAGAGAGAGAGATCTGACCAGTACTTATAAAGCTATCACAGTGCCCTTCCCATAATTTCCTGCTCTTGTATTTCGCCTAGAGAGCAACACCCTATATCTGATTCCACACTGTCCATCTCTGCAACATTTTCTTCGCAATCTGCCCAATCTTAGATTCCAATTCTTAGAGGACTCTACACATAGCTTAGAAAAGTTTAATTAACTACTCTTTTTTTTTTTTTTAGGGAGCTGGAGAGAGAGAATCAGAAGCAGGCTCTATGCCCAGCGTGGAGCCCAAGTCAGGGCTAAATCTCATGACCCTGAGATCATGATCTAAACTGAAATCAAGAGTTGGATGCCTAACTCTGTGAGCCATCCCAGCGTCGCTAGTTAACTATTATATATATCTTTGAAAATAGTGCCTCTTTTTTTTTTTTAATTACACCATTTTACATTGCCTTATTTTGAACAATACAATATAAGAATTTACAGTATCTTTAAGTAATGTTATCATGATACTTATTAGTGGCTTATGTATTAAAGATTAAAGTCTTCAATGTCATTTAAAAATTGCTTGTGGCCATAAGCCATATTTTGTGTTTCATTTAAATCACATAGTACCTCCCTTAAGGCTAAGTATTTTGGTAAGTCAATCTACCAACTCTATTTAACTGATACTAATTGAACTTATTTATTGCCTACATACTGTGTGCTAGATACTGTACAAGGTGTTAGGTACATCTGTCTCTAATATCATGAAGCTTTATTTAGGTTCTTAGTGGTAAGTAACAACATATTAATTTGATGACTTATGAAAGAGTGTATTTAAAAGTTTTATGCCTAATTAAGTCTATGCTTAATGAAAAATTCATGTTAAGTTGATTTCACTTTAGAGTTTTTATATCTTGCTTGTCATCAATGAAAAAATGAAAACTAGCAATGGGGTTATTAAAATTTAGACAATGTTGAATTTGGGGGATATATGAATTTTGAAACTTTACAAATAAAACATCATAATCTATAAAATGAGGAAGCATTTTATTGAGTGACACTCAACTGACAGGTTGTCTTCATCCAAAAGCCAAGTGAACTCTAAAAAAAAACCCTCTCCCTGGCAGAAGCAAGTAAGAAAATATGCAGAAAAAGACAAATATCTGAAAGTCAAAGAGAAGTAGCACAAAAGGAAGCCAATTATGATGAAAATTGCAGATACAGAGGAAATATACTAAGCCTGCATTAAATGAGATAATTTTCTTAAAATCTTTGAAAATATGAAAAAAAATTGAAAATAGACATAGCTGTAGGTAGGAAAATTAAACTGATAAAGTGAAGAAATATGGACAGGAAAACTGAAAACACAAATATACACACATGCATTCTATGTCAGATTTTAAGGGTCAGTTTGGGTAAGCCACAGTACTGAGAAATTTGGCTAAACACCAGTCTGATACTTTTTTAGATGAGATTAACACTAGAAGTAGCAATTTTGATTAAAGCAGATGACCACCCATAATGTAGATGGGCATTATCTAACCAGAAGAAGGCTTTAAGAGAAAACAAACTGGAGACCCCCAAAAAGAGGAAATTCTACATCCAGACTGTCTTTGGACTCAAGCTGCAGCATAAACATCTCCAGTTCTCCCACCCTGCGGCCATACCCTAGAGGTTCTGGACTTGCCATTCTCTGTAATCACAGGAGACAGTTCCTTAAAATAAATGTTTCCTCTCTGTAACTAAATTCCTATCTGTATTGGGGAGCCTGGGTGGCTTAGTCGGTTGAGCATTGGGCCCTCAATTTGGGTTCAGGTCATGACAGGAAGATGGTTGGATCCCGCTGGCGTCAGGTTCCTGGTGCAGAGCTGAGTCGGTTTGGTATTCCTTCTTTACCTCTGCCCCTCCTCTCGCTCTCTTTGTTAAATAAGTAAGTATCTTTACATTTGTATGCATATCTATCTATATACACACCTATTTATATATCTACCTCTCTGCCTGTTTACCTACCTAGATTTACATACCTCTGTGTATTTGCCTATATATCTATGGATAGAGTTAGATCTACAGAGAGATGGATAGACAGATAAATGGATGGGACGGGTAAGAGAGAACAGTAATGCTCTGAGGTGGTTTGTTCAGGGGAAAGACTTGAAGAACTGGAGACAATGGTTTCCTGGGACGAATTTTAGATACTTTGAAGTTATCAGGAGGAACAACTGGACTGAGGATATGCGTTCAGGTTGCCACGGCCTCAGACCCTTACAGACATGGAACTGGGGCCGGGTGTTTGTCCCTGCCCCCGTCCTGTGCAGTCTTTGCCAAAGCCTATTCTCCCATACCTGGGAAGCCTCTCTGGCAAAGGATGGGGTGAGGCGCCTCTGATAGGGGTGCTTTCAGGCGACCAGGAGAATTGGGGTTTGCATGACAAGCAGTGGGAACCAGACGATTCCTCAATGATAAGTCTGGGGCCAGGGGACTCCAGCATCCTGGGCAGCCAGATGTTCCCGGTCCAGGGCTCTCCTGCCAGCCACCTGTAGAAGCCTGGAGATCTCCCTAGACCCTGTGCGATTGGGCTGCTTTGGAGAAGAGGGGTCAAGTCCGCAGTGGTTCGGGGGGTGATTATGCAGTTCTCGGCGCTGCCCCTAAGACTCAGGACATCCCAAAACCACGTTCACCCTGATTATCTGTAAGTTCGCGGCTTTGAGTTTGCCGCATGAAGTCTGAAATTGGCCCTGGTGCACTGAGGACAAAGAGACCCTGAAGAAAACGGCAGAGCCCTCCTGATTGGTAGGCGGCAGTTCAGTAAGCAAGATGTTGAATAACAAAAATTCAGCCCAGTCCGTTCTAAAAGATCGAATTGGCTTTATTAAGTGATTCATGAATCAGTCAGCATTGTAACTATGAAATAGAGGGACACTCTGAGGAGATCTACAAAACAGAAGGGTTTTTGTTGTTGTTGTTCTGTTGTTTTGTTTTTTTAGAAGGCAGGTGGGGCAAGAAAGTTAATAGCAAAAGAAAAAGGATTGTTACTTGCAAGGTGGCTTTCCCTTAGGGGGAAAAGAGGCGATCTTATGCAGATGACCTCTTCTTTCTTTGGGGGATGGAAAGGGCCCAAGTGGCATATTCATTAGCACTGATTGAAAAATTGCAGACTGACCTATTAAGGTGACATTTCTGGGGGCAGGGGTTGAAATTGCAATTAGATGAGGTATCAAGCCCCGGTTGGGAACCTGGTCCAAGTGACACCACTTTGGGGCCTGTGTTTTTTTGTTTGTTTGTTTGTTTGTTTCATTTTTGTTTGTTCATTTTTAACAAAGGGAACTTACATATGAGGCTTGTCTTCATGGCTACAAAATGAGGAAATCTCTGTACCCACATATTAGACTTTTGAGTTTTTACAGAGGACTTAATGAGGTCGAGATAGTCTCAGTAATATGTCGCTATCTCAGGGGCTGCTAGTGTTGGAAAAGTGGGCCAAATGCATATTCCAAGGACAAGTGGGGGTGGGGAAGGTGGGCAGCGGGCAGGGTAAGGAACTTCTCCAGTTGCCTGTCTCCAGCTCTCTGGTCAGCTGGTCAGCTGGTGGCCAAGTCCTCTTGATGGCCTTTTGACTAGCTCATAAAATCTTACACACCCCATCTCAGACCGTGTGACTTGATCAGTCAGTAAAGGGTTTTCTTAGCATGGAGGTGGTTCACTGGGTGGCTGTCTGGCTGCATTGGAGGCAGATGTCACAACAATATAGACACATGCAGGAGAAAACACAGATTAAGATAATGATTTCCAAAATAAGTAACAATTTTTCCTACCAAAATCCTCATGATCTGAATCACTGAATTACTAAGTCCCCTAAGCTGGGGGTCAGACCACTCAGGGCATTCATTTGCATCCTCATGTGACTTCATAAAGATGACACATTAGTAGACTCATCAGTTTTGAACACACTGCATTCTGTTTGGATAATGGCACAGGTGCCTCCTTATGAGACAGCAATAATACCCAAAGCCCATCTGATTGTGGAAGACAGTTTTTCTATTAGAGACATTTCAGTGTTTAGTAAGACAGGCTTTGTTGGCTATAGTGTGCTTGGGTGAATTTACTAAGAGCTTCTGTGTGTGCAATAACTTCCTCCAGGCGAGTGGAGGGAACAAAGGCAGTGACCAAATGATCATACCAGTGGGAAATAGAATGTGTCCATCTGGCCTTGAGTAAGAGGCTGGCAACTTTTGTTATAGTGGGACAGATTCTATCCTATGCCCAGGGAAAACCCAGGATGCAGTGGCCCAACCATCCTGGTGGAAGCCAGGGCCAAAGATTTGTGCCACACAGTCATTGGGTCCCACTCTGGACCACCCAGTACATATCCAGGCTATGCTACTAGTCAGCATCACACCAGTTGCTAACCTTTAATGTGGAAGAATGACTACACAGTTCCAGTGATGTCCATCTCATATTACTGGTGCAACTGGGTTGATTCTGTTTAGTGATTTTTCTGTTCCCAATATAGTAGTGCTCAAACATCCATAACCAGAGGTAAGCAACGTGAACCCATCCCAAGTCTGAGTGCAGCCTCCCATGGCTCTGATGATGGCATTTTTAGGACCCTTCCAGTTAGCCATTTGAAGTCTTGCCTGTGTAGTTTGATAGATAGGAGAAAAGAATATATATGCCCAGTGTAATATAAAACAAATTGAGAGTACTAATCCTAGGTTGCTTTCCTTAATATACTGCAGTAGTGCCTTCCTGGAGTGGTGATACCTACCATGGCAGTTTTGAAGAGCTAGTGAAGGGCATCTATCCATATAGCCAATAGTTGTGTTGATTCCTTTGCTGGGCTTACTGGTGGACTACCTGTAGAAAGGTATTTCTGTCAGGGGCCCATCCCTTGACTGTACACCACATGAGTTGCAGAGTCTAAGGTTAAAAAGATGGCTATTTAGTAGGAACTTGTATGAGGAGGTCTCCCTTCTCTAAAAATTGCATATGTGGCCTTATCCTTGGTTGTTAATGTGGTTGCAGCTTTAGGAACTTAACTATTGTGCATACCATACGTGTTGACAAGAGGAAGCATCACCATCAAGCATGAAGGGATGAACTGGATTCAGATAAGCCAGACCAGAACCCCTACCTTCTCTCTTCTTTCAATGGTGTATCTTCAATTCCAGGTACAGTGCATTACAGTAGGTCCAATTTGCAGTAAGAGAACAGGATTCCATTGGAGACTGAGTAGTTCCCCCTCACACAGGGAAACTGTCACTCACCCACTTCGTTGGACATCCCGCTGCAAATTTCACTAGATAATGCCTTCCCCAGGTGATAATGCCTTTCCCGGGGCCTTTGGTGTTCTCAGCAGCAAAACACAGTGATCCATAGTGAGAGAGCAATGGCTGTTTCCCTCAACTTCCATACCTTTATGGTTTTGGGTGACTTGACCCGAGTTCCCATCTGGCATATGGGGCAGCATGCCCTACTTGCTGATCATTCAAATATAATAAAGCCTGGGATAGTACTTTAGTCCATTAAGCCAACCAAGGTGGTTTTACTTGTTAGTAATGTTAAAGGCTTTAATATTCTATTTTTCCTTTCTACCAAACCTGCTGTTTGTGGATTATAAGGGAGGTGGAACCACCATTCAGTATCATGTTCCTTTGGATTCTTGCACATAATAGCCTTTGAAATGTGACTCCTGATCACTGTCTATTCAATGGTGTTATCCATATGTGGTTCTCAGCTTTTTGAATCCCCTGATGACGGCAGCCTGGTTTGCTTGGCAACGAGAGGCCTTGGGTTAGGCCGCATGCAATGTCCACACAGACCAAGGCATATTTAGAACTTACATTCAGAGGAGGGGAGCCAATATAATCAATTTGCAGAGGCATCAATGGTTGCAAACCCTGGTGGATGGCCCTAGACTCCTTTGGCAGTTGTTTTGGATATTGTTTAGAATACACAGGACATGCTGTTACTTCATTAACCAAGTCAGTGTATTTCAAGGGGATTCCAGCATTCTTGGCAATATGCCATCCCCACCAGGTGCTAAGGTGCCAGCTCTTTTTAAGCACTCAGGCTGCTCTGCTTACCGACTTGTTGGTTGCCCAGGCTTACACCTGGGCTAGGGCATCTGCTTCCTGAGTGTCAACGGGTGGCAGCACCTTATGAGCTAGGACTTGGAAAACAGTGAGGACTGCTTCAGGCTCTTGCAAGTCAACCCAAATATCTTTCCGCATAGTCCGGCTTAGTTGTGATCATCCACCCCTTGGCTTCCCTTGGTCCAAACCATAAGGTTAATCCCTTTAGAACAGTCCAACTGTCATTGCAAAGGGTTTATGGCAGGGCTCCATAATGATCATTAGCCAGATCACTAGTTCAATACACTGGCTGTCATGGTTTGTTCTGTTTCCATCCAGGTGGTGCCCATGTTGGTTTGGATAGTGACTGCAGTCCATGTGGGTGTATCGCCTCAACTAGACCCATCTCAATGTTTAGTTACTTCTCATTTTTAAAAAGATACCACACACACAGTTCGGTATGTTATATAATAATAACAAAAATAATGACAATAATAGAACTATAGGCTTTGTTATTTGTGGTTATGAAGACACAGATATTGCATGTTTATTTTCAGTGTCAGTCACGAAATACCAAAAATTGGAAATGTCATTAAACTGAATAAAGATTTTGATTTAAATTACGCATTTAGATATTAACAAGGATGTGATATTTTCCATCTGAAGCCTAAACTCTTCCATGTTCTCAATTTAATCTACATTCTACCTTCAGAAGAACTTGAAAAATAAGTGATAATGAATTTACTTTTATCCTTCATAAATACTTTAATGTAGGGTTGTCTCATGAATGGGAAGATATGCATTCGACCCTATCATGAATCTCAATCAGTAAAATACTCTGAGAATAAATAGCTTTCCTGGTGAAGCAAATTAATTTCTCCAGGACAGCAGGTAATTTAGTTAATCATCTTTTCTACCTTTGTACGTAATGCTCTACTCTCCTGAAACAGTTACATTTGCCTTGCAGGAGGAAATTGCTCAACTCCAGAAACCTTTGCTCATCAGATTTACTTTGCACTTATATCCAAGACTCATTTTATTTCACAATTTCCCTGTATTTGTTTCCTAAAAAATGAATATTTATACAAGTAGGTTTTCAACCTTTCCAAATATTTTAAATACTTTTGGCTCAAAACACCTTAGCAATTATCAGGATGAATCCATTATTGTACTACTATAAATATACAGATATTCCCTTTATTTTCAAACTGAATGAACTATATATTACACTTAGCTGTCAGACTTCCATTTCAGGAGACTCAGTAGGGAAGCCAGGAGATGTCATTAATGTAATTTAAAGTAGAAACTGAAAACAAAAATTAGTATGAAATACTCTCCTGCCATTGATTTAACACAAAAGACTTTAAGAGCAAATGAGCAGTAAAAATATGTGGTAACAAACAGACATAAATTGTTCTTTGTTTTACTTAACACAGCACTACGACCTACCAGTTTATGAAGAAGTGCAGTTACACTCTCAACACCAGAGTTTGATGGCATTGATTAAATAATATGACTGTTAACACCTAAAGCAATGGTAGCTTAAGCAACACTGTAATAAAAAGATTACTATGAGCACATTACATTAGGTAGGCAGTACAATAAAATTTTCTAAGGCTCTCTAAATATTGTAATTTGGAGGAAAATATAAATGATGGTCCATTGATTTCTATATATTTTCTGCTTTATGCAATAGGAATAAAACAAAAGTATCACATAAATAAGGACTTGTGACCGTAATATATAGAAAAGTATATCATGAAAAATTTTCATTTTTTCACTAAGAAGATTTTATTTTTAAACTCATTGGTCTATGCACTTAAATTACACGGTAATGTTGTAAGGGAAGAGAAGAGATAAATAAATGGAAGGAACTTACTCAAAAATAAAACTTGAGGGCTTCGTACAAATCACAGTGAGTTTCAGATTGTGACATTTATTGTAAATGGCACTAAAACATTGAGAGTTCTGTCGTAAAATTATTGTTTTATCTTCCAATTAAACGAGAGCATTCATCAGAGGTTTAAACAGAGTGGTTCACAGAAGAGAGGTATTTCTGTCAGACCAGACAAAGATTAAGGATTTCTCAGTTCTACATCCATCTCTGAGCAGATTCTACTCTCCAACTTGCATTTCATTATCCGCAAAATGGCAAACAGTATGACCTATATTTTCATTAACGTTTGAAAGAAAAGGGATGGGCATGCTTCCATTCCCCCTCTAATGCCATAATTATCTCTGTGCTATCCTGAAATACAAACCTGAGGGATTTTAAACTTCTCTCTGCCTTTTACATATTAAATCAAAGGCTGCTTCTTCTTGCTTTGTTCCGAAGCATAGTTTTTATTTTATGTTACCTCAAAAGCACAGTGTGAAACAGGATGAGGATATAGGCAGTATGGGTGGCGGGAGGTGAAAAGGAGTGCGGGTAGGAACAGTCTGCGAGAGAGGCAGGAGAGGAGGTGGAGATCTGCAACTGACTTCCCATGCCAGTTGTAAAGGACCCAGTTCATCCAGGACGTTTAACTGTAGTTGCCTCCCAGAATGATCTGTTCAAAGGAAGGCTGTCAGGGACATTTATCACTGGGCTCCCAACCTTTCATTGTTCTTGTTGGGAGGGGGGAGGCACATTAACTCACTTCCCAACTGCACTTCTCTATGGTTTCAGTAAAGAACCTGTTTCTGGCAGAAACCAGAAAAATGTCTACAATGCACTTGAGGTGGCATACCGAAAACAGGTTGACCTCCGGGTGGGATGCAGAAAAACGAAGGATCTGGTACACAGAGCCTTATTCTTTTAGAAGTTGGATAACATCATTATTATGCTGATGTACCCTGCCCACCCTTTATAAAAATATGACTCACATGATTTATGATAAGTCACAAAATCAGAGGTTAATTTGAAAGGATTCTTACTATCCACACTTAAAATGGCCCCTGATTTTCTCTCTGTGGATAACAGAAAGAGGGAGAGGTGACTGAGAAGAGTGGAAAGTGTTACACTTAGGAAAGTCTAATAATATTAATAAAAATCTTAAAAAGAGGGATTTAGGAGTAGAATTTCTAGAATTTCTAAGAGACAATGGAAGGGACATGTTTTGTTTTTTGGTAGAAATAGATGACAAACATTCCCTTCGCTTTTTGACAAATTTCCCCTTTGACTTTCCAAAATGCTCCAAAAACTGTACATAAAAAAAGTACATCGTCATAGTTATAAGAAAATATTTTGTGAATAATGGTGAGAAGTAAGTTTTTCTTTTTTTTTTTTTAAAGATTTTATTTATTTGACAGACAGAGTTCACAAGTGGGCAGAGAAGCAGGCAGAGAGAGGAGGAAGCAGGCTCCCTGCTGAGCAGAGACCCCCCCCCCATGTGGGGCTTGATCCCAGGACCCTGGGATCATGACCTGAGCCGAAGGCAGAGGCTTTAACCCACTGAGCCACCCAGGCACCCCGAGAAGTAAGTCTTTCTATTTGATAATGCAAGTCCACCAAATTTGTTCCTCTTTAAGAATATATTTTCTACTTCTGGCCATTATATTTTCATATACAATTTATAATCAGTCTGTCATCCACACACTGCTGTAATTAATTTAAATCAGTATTGACTTAAATCTACAAATTAGGGAATCAACATAAAGTATTCTGTAGTCTATGTATATGGTCTATCCCTTTATTTATATTTTTTTAAGTTTTCTTTAGGTATTGTTGTGGGGTTTTTGTGTGTGTGTGGAGATCTTGCATGTGCTTTGTTGATTTAATGAGAGATATGTGATTTTTAGGTTCACACAAAATTGATGGGAAAGTACAGAGAATTCCCTTATACTTAACTGTGCTTGCACATGCACAGTCCCACTATCAATATCCCATATCACAGTGGTACTTTGATTACAAATATGAAATAACACTGATACATCATTAACACCTAAAGCCCATAGTTTACATTTAAGTTCACTCCTTGTTATAGACTTCATAGGTTTTGGCAAAAATATGATGGCATGTATCCATCATTCTAGTATGATACAGAATGGTTTTGCTGTCCTAAAAGTCCTTTGGTCTTTTCATTCCTTCCTTTCCCCACATCCTAGCTGCCACTGATCTTTTTACTGTCTTTATAGTTTTGCCTTTTTCAGGATGTCATATAGTGAGAATCATATAGGATGTAGCCTTTTCTGATTAGTTTCTTTGACTTAGTAATAAACATTGAAGATCCCTCCATATCTTTTCATGACTTGACAGTACATTTCTTTTCTTTTTTTAAGATTTTATTTATTTAATTGACAGAGAGAGGGAGTGAGCACAAGCAGAGGGAACAGAGAGCAAAGGAGAAGCATGCTCTCTGCTAAGCGGGGAGCCGGGCGTGTGGCTAGATCCCAGGACTGAGATCATGACCTGAGCTAAAGGCAGACTCTTAGCCAACTGAGCCACCCACACATCCTGACAGTGCATTTCTTTTTATTACTGAATAATAATCCCTTATTGCATTGTCTGGATGTACCATAGCTTATCTAATCACCTACATCTCGATTTCTTCTAAATTTTGGTAATTATGAATGAAACTGCTATAAACATCGAAGTTTGATTTATCTTTTAACATTAATTTGAGCTCGCAGTAAAGTAAACTTAGCCAAAATATATAATCTAGTTATGTATTGCTGAATTCAATTTGTTAATTTTGCTTAAAATATTTGAATTTATATTTATGCCTGTAAGTTTCCTTTCTTGAACTTCCCTTCTTTGCAAGGTTATAGTATTAGTAATATGATAGCTTCATAGTTTCCTTTCTTGTACTGTATTTGTAAAGTTTAAATATTAATGACTTGTTAGCCACATAGAATGTCTTGGAAATGTTCCTTTTTTTCTATTCTCTAAGAGTCTCTAAGAAATTAGTATTAATGCTTCCTTAAAATATTGTAAAAATTCTCTAAAGAAACATTTTAGGCAAAGTTATAGATTATTGATGAAACTATTTCTTAAAAATACAACTATTTTATTTCTAATTCTTATAAAATTAGTTTGAAATCTATGTTTCTCAAGAAATTCATCTATTTCATATAATTTAAAAATTTATGGGGTGCCTGGGTGGCTCAGTGGGTTAAAGCCTCTGCCTTCGGCTCAGGTCATGATCCCAGGGTCCTGGGATCGAGCCACACATTGGGGGGAGGGGGGGTCTCTGCTCAGCAGGGAGTCTGCTTCCTCCTCTCCCTCTGCCTGCCTCTCTGCCTATTTGTGATCTCTATCTGTCAAATAAATAAATAAAATCTTTAAAAAAATTTTTTGGCATAAAATTGTTATTCTCTGATATCTTAAGATCTAATTGAAAGAATTCATTTATTTTCATTCTGATATGCTATAAATTGTAGCTTCTATTTAATTTTTTATCAATCTTTCTAGAGATATGGTCATTTTATTAACTTTTTCAGAAAGCCAAATTTTAGCTCTGTTAAGTTACTCCTTTATATGAACAATTTCTAACTCATTGCTTTCGTTTTCATCTTTAATGTATCCTTTTTGATGTAGGATATGGATTTTTAGCCTCTCCTTATTTCTGACAAATTCATTTTAACTATAAATTTCCCTGTAACAGTTGCTTTGGCACATCTACAAATTTCATGTCATATTTTCATTCCATATCAAGCCAAATTTTTTTTTCAAATTTAGATTTAATCTTTAACTTACAAGTTGAATTATATTATTTATGTGTAAGTCTGGTCCTTAACTTCTACATATGTAAGTGTTTTAGCTATATTAAATTTGAATTTAATTCTGTGCTGGGATGCCACATTCTAAAAAACTTTATTATTTAAAGTTTTGTTAACACTTGATTTATTGCCTATGGTTGTTTAAGTTTGGGTTGTATATATCCTATTTTGGTGAATGCCCCCTGTGAATTTAAAAATAAAATGTTCTGCTGTTGCTCATATAATGCTTCATATGTAAAAATAAAGTACAGCTTGTCAATCATAGTGCCAAATCCTTTATTTATTTACTGATACTATGGGCTGTTTTATAGTTTACTGACAAATACTTTTTAAAATCTGCTGTATAATTAAGGATTTGTTCTATCATAATTATCACATTTTATTAATACAATAAGTAAAATATAGTTTTTAAGGTATAATAAATAAAAATTAAAAATACATAAAATATAATTTTTATTTCTAGTAGCATGTCTTGCCTAACATTTTGTTTTAGGCAATACTGACATCGCTATGCTAGCATTTGTGTGTGTGTGTGTGTGTGTTATCTTTTTATTATTCTTTTACTTTGAGTGCTGTGTATCCTTATAAATACATAGTTCACAAGCAGTGAATAGTTGTAGTATACTTCTTGTAGTAAAATTACAGTATTCAGTTTATGACAATTTATTTTGTGACACTTTATTTTCTAATATTTCTAAGTGGAATATTTCTTTGATTTATACTTAAGGGTATACATATTTTTAGATTAAATCTACTACTATATTCTTTGTTTGCTATTTTTCTAGCTGTTCTTTGTTTTTTCTCTTTATCTTCTTTTAGATGAATCAAATACTTAATATTATTCTATTTATCCCTTTATGAATATTGTGATTATAATTTTAATCACTTTTTAGTCAGATCTAGTTAAAAAGAGTAATGCTCATTTGATTAAAAAATGGGCAGAGAATAAAAGAGAATGAAATTTTGCCATTTTCGATGATGTGGATGGAACTAGAGTGTATTATGCTAAGTGAAATAAGTCAGAGACAGACAAATACCGTATGATTTCAATCACATATGGAATTTAATAAACAAAACCATGAACATGGGGGAAAGAAAAAAAAAAAAAAGAGGGAGGCAATCCACAAAAGAGACTCTTTACTATAGGAAATAAACTGAGGGTTGCTGGAAAAGAGGTGGGTAGGAGGATGGGCTAGATGGGTGATGGGTATTAAGGAGGACACTTGTGATGTGCACTGGATGTTACATGTAAGTGATGAATCACTAACTTCTACTCCTGAAACCAATACTACACTATACGTTAAGTAACCAGAATTTAAATAAAAACGTTAAAACATTGAAAATATAAAAATAATTTTAAAATGGCCACAGGACCTGAATAGACATTTTTTCCAAAGAAAACAGACACATGAAAAGATGTTCAACATCAGTAATCATCAGGGAAGTGCAAATCAAAAGCACAATGAGATATCACCTCACACCTGTCAGAATGGCTAGAATCAAAAAGACAATAGTAAGTGTTGATGAAGATATGGAATAAAAGGAATCCTCATGCACTATTAGTAGGAATCCAAATTGGTGCAACTGTAGGAAACAGTATGGGTGTTCCTTAAAAAAAATAAAAATAGGGGCACCTGGGTGGCTCAGTCATTGGGCGTCTGCCTTCGGTTCAGGTCATGATCTTGGGGTCCTGGGATCGAGCCCTGAATTGGGCTCCCTGCCCAGTGGGAGTCCTGCTTCTCCTTTTCCCACTCCTTCTACTTGCGTTTCCTCTCTTGCTGTCCCTGTCAAATAAATAAGATCTTTAAAAAATTAAAAATAGAATTATGGTATGATTCAGTAATTCCAGTAATGGATATCCACCCCCCAAAAATAAAAATAAAAACAATAATTTTAAAAGAAATATGCACCTCTATGTTTACTGAAGCATTATCTGAACTAGATAAGATATGGGAGCAACCCAAGTATCCATCAACAGATGAATGAATGAAGATGTGGTGTGTGTATATGTATATATGCACACACACATACACATATACACTCACTGGAATGATACTCAGCCATAATAAAAAACGAGGTCTGCCATTTGCAACACATGGATGGACCTAGAAGGTATGTTAAGTAAAATAAGTCAGAGAAAGACAAATACCATATGATTTCACTCATATGTGGAATTTAAGAAACAAAACAAATGAACAATCAGGAAAAAAGGGACAAATGATAAAAACAGACTCTTAAGTACAGAGAACAAACTTGTGGTTACCAGAGGGGAGGCTGGTGGGGGAATGGGTGAAATAGATAATGGGGACCAAGAATATGCTTATTTTGGTGAGTACTAAGTAATGTATAGAATTATTGAATCATTATATAGTATATTTGAATCTATTATAATTCTGTATGTTAATTATACTTCAATAAAAATAATAATTGTAATAATTTAAAAATATTTACTCTAATGATTATATTGTGTATCTTTGACTTGATACAATGCATCCAAAATTAATATTTTTATATTTTAAAGAATAAGAAGGACCTAAGAAACTTTTAAGGAGAACAACTCTTAAATTCCAGTTGTTTCTGGAAATTTATGTACATAGATGCATATATAATATGTACAGATGCATGGATTGTGGTATACAAATACCACTTGGGGTTAGCAGATATCTCCAGGGGATGTTCATGCTTAGTTCAAACTCAGTTATTTCTAACTCTCTCTCTCTGAGATCTTGGCTCCTCATCTCATAACCACTTTCAAAGTCTAAACCTCGATCACAGTCTTTCCAATTT